>NC_134407.1:101644824-101772324 GCF_038048845.1 Mixophyes fleayi | reverse complement strand
GTAAAAAAAAAGACCCGGCACAACACTACAGAGGTCATTAGGGTGCTGTCATACAGAACGCAAAATACTTTAAAAGTCTCTACGTGAATGATCCATAACGCGTGTTTAGAGCTTATGGTATTTAAGTCTTAGGAGTGAGTAAAATCATTATTTACTGTTAAAATGCACTCATTCCTGCGGCATTACATGCAAAATAAAAAAAACAACAACCCATGAACAGGTCTAACATATGCATGAGTTGTTTTGTGCATCACCCACTCAGCTCATCTTTCTTACTTTCATAAGTGGATGAGAATGAGGTCGTCTGTGTAGGCGCATGTAATACGCGTGTCTGCTAAATAATAATTGTGTTCTTTTCCTTTTGTTTGCCAGGCTCGTCCAAAGGGCGAAGGTCTAACTCCATATCAAGGGAAGAAACGATGTTTTGGAGAATACAAATGTCCCAAGTGCAAACGGAAATGGATGAGTGGGAACTCCTGGGCCAACATGGGTCAAGAGTGCATAAAGTGCCACATTAATGTCTACCCTCACAAACAGGTCAGTCAGAAGCTGATAGACCCCAGACAAACATACTTCTTTTAACAATGCTCTGTCCAACTAACTTTAATAATTGAGGTAAACATATATCACTGTTAAAATGACACTTATATATACACACATAATCAGTCATGTAAGCAAAAAAAAAAGTACACCCTCTATCAGAACTGTGTTTTTACATATCAGGACATAATTAAAGAGAATCTAGTCCTTACCAAGTCCTACAATTTGATAAATCTGATCTCATTTGCCAAATAACCCATAACAGACTTTACTTTGTCATTCTTTATTCAACAAAAAATAAGCCACTATCAAGAAGTGTGTGAAAATGTAAGAACATGCTTACTGCATTAATATCAATAGAGATAATTTGAGTCAAGTGCACATTATATATTATTATCAGGAAGATCTACCACCTCGCTATAAGAGCAGAACCTTTGGCAGTACAGTCTGGAGCATTCAGGTTTGTGTTAACAACATGCTAAGAAGATCATTCTGGAAAGGCAGTTTCCAAACAATCTGAGAACGTGGAAAACAGTTTATTCTCAGGAGTGGGTGTCCCAGCAAACTCAAAGACCGGAGAGTACGATAGTCCAAGAAACTACAATGTACTTAAAAGTAACATCCAGGAATCTACAGGCCTCTGTAAACACTGTAAATGTTAAAAATAATTGTCTGACCATCATGAAATTACTGTCCCTACAAAAAACCCCATAAAACCTCGCAGTGTAGTTTTTCTGAATGAAAAACTAGAATAGAACAGTGTCCAATAAGCAGAGGAGATCAAAGTGAAGTTGGTCTTAATGCACAACACTTTTGGAAAAACCAAGCAGCATATCACCATAAGAACCTCATAACAACAATCAAGCATGGTGGTGGAGGGTTGATGATTTGGGAATGCTTTGTAGCCATAGAACTTGGATGTCCCGTAATCATTGAGACTCTTGTGAAATCTTTATATCATAGTATTGTAAAGTAAAACTTTGATCATCTGTTCAGCAACTCCTGCAGAGCCGTAACTAGGCAGGTGCGGGCGGTGCACATGCGTTCCAATGCTTCCGATATTGCTTCCTTGTATTGTAGATGTTTCCTTGTATTGTAGAACGATAAACATCACCTTCTCTTCAGTGCAGTAGAGTGCTTGGCTTGATCTCGTCTCTGGAGGGCAAATTAAATTTATTTGCTGAAGGTAATAAACATTCAGTGTACAACACTCAGACCTGCCACATATATTATATAATAGTCATAAAGTCATAAAATATATATATATATATATATATATATATATATATAATTATAATTTATTTTATTGTTATAAACACTTTAGCAATTTAAAGTATATGTATAGGATGTATTATCTGGATTGCTTGGGACTTAGCGTTGTCCAAAACGGGTAATTTTTTTCCCCATAAGTTGGAGCAATAACAATATACTAAGTTATATTTAAAATGACCCCTGTTAATTACCACGTGGTCCCTGACATTCTTTTCAAAATTAAATCGTTTGGCAGTGCTCCTCACAGTGACATTAGAACCCTCAATGATCATGTCTTTGTGTCAGTGAGTAAAAAATTATTCTTAAAAACCATTAATTATTTACTATTTTTTGCTTTCTGGTTTTATGAACTCTCTGGATAATGGGATTTCGGAAAAGAGATCCCATACTCTGTGTGTGTGTGTTAGGGAATTTAGACTGCAAGCCCCAATGGGGCAGGGACTGGTGTGAGTGAGTTCTCTGTACAGCGCTGCGGAATTAGGGGCGCTATATAAATAAATGGTAATAATAATACATGTATTTCACAAATGCCTTTTGGTGATGTGTACATTTACAGCCACCTCTGCTTGTTTAGAGCAGGTGTCACTATGGCTTTCCTCCAACCTCCCTTACATATGCTCACAACTCAAGATGAGCAATGAGATTCAACAAATTCAAGATTCTGTAAATTTATTTGATTTGCAGTTAAGCCATCAGTATGTAATTGCCAAACCAAAAAAGAATCCAGCAACAATTTCCATAAAAAAAAGTTGAGCCAATCAGAATGCAGATATGCATATGCATGGTCAAATATTTCTATAATCCTGTATGCTAGGGACAAAAAGGTATTGTGCTGCAGCTTTTGTTACACCAAGCCCATCTAAAAATGTGTGGACCTAATAGAAACTCTTTGGATCCCTTTGAAATGTTGCTAGGGAAGGACACCCTTCCCTTACTTACCTTCCAGGTCGCCTGCAGGCCTCTAATCTGCTGTGCGACACTCTGACCATAGAGAAAGGGAGCATCAGAGTTCCCTTATGCTCTTAGGAGAGATTAATTTTGGAGACCTAGAATGTCAGCTCGTACGCACAGGCAATATATAGTTATATAGTGATTTGTATCACTAGCCAGGTGCCTTTTATTCTAAGTTTGGACCTTCATCTTTATTTCCAGTCATATAAAATCCAAATAGGATTCATTCTATGTCAGCAAACCCACTCCAACAGACACTCAGAGGAACAGATTCAGTTGTAAAAAAAAATTGCTGTGTAGTGTCCCGGAAGAGGCGTGAGACAATGCACAGCAATTTTTTTTACAATTGTATCTGTTCCTCTGAGTGTCTGTTTGGAGTGGGTTTGCTGACATAGAATGAATCCTATTTGGATTTTAGTCAAATATCCGCTCACTTTTACTCGCACCCCATAGAGACGTGAGCAAAAGTGAGTGTTACTTTTTACCTTATAAACTGTAAAAATGTGCAGCCTCAATGTCCCTTCAAACATTGCCGCTAATTGAATCTGCCCCAGAGTGTATTAATAAAGCAGTAGCTGTGAAAACCCAGCATAAATTGGATGCAGTTTTAAAGCGCAAAACCACATTATTTATTAACCTAATCATCATCATAATCAACATTTATTTATATTGTCTTTTACTTCACCCGTCGCATCCTGTTGCCAGGCAGCGGGATGCTACTCGGATCACCGGCGGTGGCCGATGACATCACGCCACCGGCATATCATTGGCCACAGGTGCTATTTAAGTCAGACTTTGGCACACATGGTGCCAGAGTATTGGGTCATTCCTGCTCCAGCATTCCTGTTGTTATTCAGCTCGTTCTGACTACTCTCCAGCTCCTCTGTGTTTCCTATTGACCCAGCTTGGCTGACCACCCTATTTCTATTCTCCTTGTGCATTGATCTCTTCTGGAAGTTACTGACCCGGCTTGTCTGACCATTCTATATCTTCCCTCCCTGTGTATCTCCGTTGCCAGCACGTTACCGAACCGTCTCATCTGACCACTCTTCTGGTACTTCGCTATACAACTCAGTAAGGTACCTGCAGCTAAACCCATACCTCCTTGCGGGGGTTCCCGGAGAAGACCAGGGGGCTCGTTAGACTCCGCACCTTCTACTTGAGCTGCGTCAACGTTAGCAAGTACCCCTCATATCAGTATTGTGACAGAGCGTCTCGGCCATTGCCATGACAACGGCGGGGACGCAGCCAGTGAGCAGGAGTGAGTAGCGGCGTCTCAACACTGCCGCGGCTCATGACTGTACTTCTTCACACATGGCTACTGTATATTGCTTTATTTTCTTAATAAATAAAAACAAAGTAAAATCTGTAATTTGTTATATGTAACATGAGATAAGAATTGTTACATTTCAAGTTAGTGAGGACTAGTTGATTGTTAATTTTGTCCTGATTATGTAATTATGTAACTGGTAAAAACACAGTTTTGAAAGGGTGTGTATTTTCTTTTTCACTTGATATTGATAAATTATTAATTATATTTTAATATTTTGTATGAGTAGCTATTCTAGTTATATTTTAATATAGTCATATTCTTTAAGGGTTTTTTTTTTTTTTTACACCTACACAAGATATCCGAAAACCCAATGGCCTTTTGGGAATGCCATTATGGTTTGCTTGCTATATTTCTTTTTACCCACCACCTTAATTTAAACTTTTTCATTTTGTCCTAAAATATCGCTCATTAGAACCTCAATTAGGTCATAAATAAATCATGAGTAGTAGGACATTAGCGTTATCTGTATTTTATGCGCATTTTGCTTACGTTAGTATTAGTGTATCTAGAACAGTTTAAAATGATTCTGAATGAATTATCCCATTGAAAGTACTGGCCGAAACCCCAATAACCAGGGCCTCCGAGATGCATAAAAAAATAAGAATAACTTTTGCAGGTATAGAAAGACTGCAACCACCTATCCCCTAAATCAGGGGTAGGCAACCTGCGGCTCTCCAGGTGTTGTGAATCTACAAGTCCCAGCATGCTTTACCAGTAGATAACCAGCAGATAGATGGCAAGGCATGCTGGGACTTGTAGTTTCACAACACCTAGAAAGCCGCAGGTTGCCTATCCCTGCCTTAAATGCTCTCCATTTTTAGGTCTATTGACATATTTCATCCCAGAACATGAAATCTCATTCTTGCATTTCTGCATGGCATGAGGCGCAATAATGTGGCTAGCCCACATTTACTTAATGTGCCCCAATTTAGACTGGGTACACACTACAGAATTTTCAGACAAATCTGTTATCTACAACAATATTACTGGAAAAAAAAATCCTGATCAGCATGCCGATTCCTGTGTACAACACTACACATGTTTTACAAGAATTACCCTAAGATCTGTGCTCTTCATGTGTCATAACCATCGGCTCAAAAGATAATGACTCTAAACTCTATGGAGACCCTGATTGTGACTGCATACACACTGCATTATTGGAAGGATGTCATCCCATAGATGAACGAGATTTATAGTTCTGCTGAACAAGCAAAACAAACGATGGTCGGTGCTTTGCAACGCCTATTGTTCAACGTCTAAGTGTACAACTAATGCGATATCGGGCTAAACGGTTATTTATCTGATGATTGGCCCGATAATTGGCTGAATACTGTAGTGTGTACCCAGCATTACTAAGCGCTGTCCATCAGAAATAGCAAGAATTGCACCTCTGCATTTGCCACCATCTTCATATGCTAATCGATATGTGTTTACGGCATTTGGCGCCTTTATGTCTTGTGAAAACAGTTTACACATTCCTCAACTAGAATGTCATACAACCAGTGTTCTAAAAATGATCATATTATGTCCAGATAGAAATAATGTAGGTGGATGATTCACTCTACTACACCTAAGAATGCATACACACTTCTCAGTCTCACTACTGCACCACACAGTATTAGATGTGCAGGGATAAAAGAGAAGAGAGGCAAAGTAAGATGTCGGGGGATAATTTGAGGTAGGGAGGAAGACACAAATGAAAAAGGGGAAAGTATTATATACTACCGTTTAGCCGGATTGGGTTCTAATTAATGTGATTTAGGGGATAGCACTGCATGTTTCCTCAAAATCATGTTCATTACCTTAGGCTGGTACTGAGACATTGCTTTACCATTTGCAAGGCTCCTGCCATGGGACTGGACTAATGTTAAAACAAGAGGGGAACTTTCATTATTTCTGCACCATTCTATTAATATATGTAAACTCTGATCGCCTGGAAGTCGTGGTAGTGCGTTATCTTTAACGCCTACCTTTGTAGTACACTTGGGACAACCACCCATTGTAGCTCATATTCTCTCCCCACCACAAGGTCCTTTGGGTTAAATTGACAAACAGATGTCGCTGCACGGACATATTTAAGAACAGTAAAGCAGATGTATTGTAGATGTATCAGATGTAGCAATGTATAGTTATTAGTGGCTACATGAATAGGTTCCACACCATCTTGATCACCTTTTCTCCCCCAGCACAAATCAGCAAGTTGTTTGGCAGCTGAAATAATTTTGCTGCATCATACTACATGGCAATAATAATCACATTACCTCATGTGAACTCTGTAGCGCTCAACACGTGTTATACACCCCTTGTTTCAATCGCTGATACTCTCAGCCTGTGGGACGGTCTCTCTCTCTCCGATTCTATAGACTGCCATCATACTTCACTGTACTCATACACTCTTTGGGCCTGATTCAGAGTGAGATACAGTATATAAACTTGTGTAGTGTATCTGTGTTTTTTCTTACTGCACTGCCTAAAGATACATGTCAGGGAGGAAAGGGGTTTTGTAGCATAGGCAATGTACAGTAAGGGCATGTTCGAGCAATTGTGCACGGATTCAGACTAGGACGTAGTCGCAGATATGACTGAAAAAGTGGTTTTATTTGTGCGTGGTTAAGGGTAGGAGTAAGTAGCAGATAATGACGACGAACACCTGAACTAGTGAACACCTTGTGGTTAGAGGTTTGTGAATGATTTACAGATGCTTATTGAGACTTTAGCAGTTGCTCTGCCATAGATAAGAATTTGCCAAGCGTGTTGTAGCATAGATAAAATCATTATTATTTTTGTAAGCATGTTTCTGCTGTATTAGATTAGATAGTTTTTTAAGGTTTAAATGATGCTTCAAAGCAATTCTGTTTGTAAAATATTAAATAAACGTTTTTTGTTTATGTTTGCAAGTTGGACATAAGTGTCTGAGGGGTGTGTCTGTTGTCAAGTGGACATATCTGTTATTCATTCAGACCCATGTCCAATTCTGAATAAGGAGTATACACCCATACACTTGTGTGCAAACTATGCTCATGCTTGCATTTCACTCCGAATCAGTCCCTTTGTTTCTGACTCTCTTAGCACCATTCCTGAATACACTTAGGGCACTTATAAATGCAGCCTCAGAAACCTGTGGATGTATCTCAGAGCATGCTCAAAACATTCAATTCACATACAGAACAGACTGGTGGCATCTTGCTTTGACCTCACCTTAGTCTTGTGGTCTCTTGGTGGTCAGGAGCTCGAAACACAGGAACACTCTTCTTTAACAGCATACTTGCCAGCTTTGGCAAGTTGTGATGCTGGACATCAGGGAGAGGTGGGCGTGTGGGGGTGGGCCTCTGAATCGCGTCATCGTGGCCCTGCCCCCTTACCTGTCCTAATCTTTCTCAGCCTATAACAGCAGGGGGCGTGGGCCACGATGATGCAGAAATTGCGTCATAAGCCCTGCCCCCCGCCACTCAACTAAAGACATTGCTAGTAACAGGGAGGTTTGCCTGCTCTCCCTGGAGTACTGGAGGACTCCCAGGTCTTTTGGAGTCTCCCGGACCTTCCAGGAGAGTAGGAAACAGTGATGACTCAAATAGTAACGTGAACAAACCAGATTCATACCAACAGTAAAGCTCACTCAGTAGCCCCCAAAGAGATTAGAGACTCATACACTCATACGCTATTCAAAATAGAAACAGACTTAAACTTGGTCAATAATCATACTCTCTCAATACCCCATAAGGGGGTGTGGTATTTGCTATACATATACATCTTTTTATCTTTATTCATTGCAGAAAGATGCTCTACAGTACATGCAGTGCTTTTGACAAGCTGGCAAGCAATAACTCTTTTCCCACAATGGTTTATCCTCTGCTCGCCTACACTCTGTTAAGATACCTTACGGCCGACTGCTAGTCTTCATTCACACATCCTTTTTTCATTAAACATCTTTGACTGACAGTGCCATATGTATGCTGATATATATATTTTCTTTTTTACTTACAGGGGTTTTATTAAGTTTTTAGTAAAAGAATATGTAACACACATAGCAGTTACCACAGATTACAGTGCATAATGTAGATCCAATAAATCACTCAGAACTGCCCATAAACAAACAATCAAAAAAGTAGCAAAAAACAATAACACAAGAAACATTCAAATGTTTATAAGACAAAGACTTCAAGGGGAGAGGG
The DNA here is from genome assembly GCF_038048845.1 of Mixophyes fleayi. Lineage (NCBI taxonomy): Eukaryota > Metazoa > Chordata > Amphibia > Anura > Limnodynastidae > Mixophyes > Mixophyes fleayi. The sequence goes on along the minus strand of NC_134407.1, from coordinate 101,764,056 downwards.
GAGGGAGACAGACAGGGAGGCAAGATTTGGAGACTGGCCGTATTGAACACAATCAACCATAAAAGTACATTTTGAAAACAGGACATCTACCCTCCAGAGGGGTATACAGCAACAGAGAGTTAGGTGGCAGATACAGGTCTATACTCTGAAAAAAATTCCTACCATGTGAACCATTTAACCAGGGGCGAGAAAGCCCTTGAGGTATAGTTAAAGCCTATGGTTTCCATCTCATAGCTGTGTTGAACTTTGCCGATGATTTTGGTAAGAGATGGAACCTAGGGGGATTTCCAGCTTTGAGCTATTGCGGCTCTGGCTGAGATGAGTATGTGCTCAGCCACATATTGATTATGATGCTGAAGATGACGGGAATATAGGTGTAAAAGTGCCATGGCCGGGGATGGGGATAAATCATCCTTAGTGACCTGGGTAATTAGCTGGAAAATTTCAACCCAAAGTGGCTGTAGCTTAGGACAGTTCCAAAAAACGTGTATAAGCGTACCAATTTCCCCACAATTTCTCCAACAGGATTTGGTTTCTGACGGCCAGATTTTATTCAGTTTGTCTGGTGTAAGATTGTATGCTGATATTTTAATGAAATTGTAAAATTATTTGGTTTCAAAACTACAGTCAGTTCCTTATTCCTTATAAGGGACTATAGATAGTGATGTAAGTAAGGGGCTAGAGATAAGCACCAAAATCCACATCCTATCTTGTTTCCAGTGAAACAAAATAACCAAGTAGTAAATGTGTGACAGTGTTCATTTGTAGTTCTGACATGTCTGTACAACATTGATGGGCAACAGGCGGCCCAACTACTCCCCACCGAGCCTTTGCCCCTGCTCATGATCATATCAGAATGGGAGCAACCGACTTCCGTGTCACATGACCACTATTAAAGTAATTCTATCGTTTTCAAATAAGCATTGCCTAAGCGATTTGTGTTTCCAAAGCACAAAGTAATTTATTTAGCAGATGCAAAATTTAGCAGTTCAATACATAATTATAATACAGTACAGCCAATACCAAAAGATACATACATACCGCTGCACTCCCACTGGTACCAGCATACAGTACTTCACTCCAGAATACTGTGGTCAGAAAAGACTGAAGCCAGTGCCAGCACAGCTATATTATATACACTCAGTGTTACAGAGGAAACAATGCAGATGGTGTAGCTTGCTTCTCTTGGTCCAGGTATCAGGAAGGTCCAGAGTGCTGCAGGTCATTGGCCAGTTCAAACCAAAATATCCAAAGGTGGGGGTCATCTCTCCAGGGGTTGTGCTCTGACCTTCCCGCCAAGACTCCAGTTTCAACTAGTCTATTAGCATTTTACAGTTGGTATCACTCTGATCATTTATTCCCTAACATCAATAACTAGAGTATGCAATGTGCGATCTCTTCGGCGAATTAATCGGACAACTGCTGACCAATAGGGGATTAAAATGACGCAGTTCCTGCAACCTGAACCTTAAATAACACTAAAGTGTACATATAATCATAATATATAAACTAATAATAAACTAAATACTATCTGCTCATAAATCACTGTGGAATGGAACCCATATAAATTATATAAATAACTAATAGAGTGTGCGTGCGTATTTTACCGCGTGATTGCGCCATGCAACGTGTAGCATTGCATACTGATTGCGATTGCATGGTAAAACAATATTAACCAATATATTTTCATTCATCCAATTACACAACTTCGACACCTATGAACAGAGCAGGGAAGTCATGTGGCATACTTGGAAGAGGGAGTGCACTGTGCTTTCCCTCCTTTTTTTGCACGGTCCCCTTGAAGGCTGGAGGGCTGCTGCTGGTGAGTAGGAAAAGGTCAATGTCAGGGCTTCCAGAGCAGCTCTGGCATAGTAAACTGCAGCAGTGCTTCTTTATGTACTGTTTGCGGTACATTTACTCCTATATATGGGCCACTAAGCCTCAATTCAACTGACTCCCATATAGATAGATAGATAGACAGATAGAACATTGAAGCGGTTGCTGAAAATTTAGAGAAGCAGCAATACCATGACTGTCACTTATCACCACCCCCCCCCCCCTCCCCACATAGCCCACATTTTGTGTTTCTCTTGTTCCTTTTCTCCTTTTAGATAGATATTTCTAACACTGTGTAGAAAATCTACTTGTTGGAGAGTTTCGTACATAGAACCCCTAGCATTTCATTTAGTCCTATACATAATAATGAAGGGCTGAATTAGTGTGAACATCGTGCTTTGTTTCCTGTTGTCTCTGGGTAAAGTCATACTTACCAACTTTGGAGATCTCGCCTCCAGGAAGAGAGATCTCGATGATGCATCTTGGTAATGTGTGTGGCCATGTGAATCACGTCTTTAGTCCCCTCTCCTCTGCTAAACCTTACCAATTTTGGCCTAGTGCGACGGGGGTGGGGCCTGTGTGACGCGATTATCCCTACCCGCCCACTTCACCAACGATGTGGGCAGAATGCAGGAGATTGCCTTGCTCTCCCAGGAGAATTTACAAAAATTTGTGAGTCTCCCGGAATGCAACTATGGGTACAGCATTTGTAGGGTTATAATTCATACCCTGCATGTTTCAACTAATAACACCCTGCATATAAACTATATAAATTATAGTATGAGAGCAGATAAGAGGATACACAATTACATTTATCAAATGTTAAAATCTCACTGTAGGTTAGTAGTAAACCTTGACTACAGTGTGAAAATATTATACAATGCAATTATTATTTGTGCTACGTAACAGGATGCTGGGGGAAAGAAAGCAAAAGGAAAATCCAATGAATTTCTTCTGCTATAAGAGTGGAAAACATCATAAAAGCAGTGCCACCATTAGAAACATATCTAGGCTTTTTACTTAAGCATAGTTGTCTACTCTCCCAGAATGTCCAGGATACTCTCAGTTACTGTCCACTTGTTTAGTTTAGTGGCAGGGGCAGGGCTTAGGATGTGATTTGTTTGTCATCGTGACCCCGCCACTCTGCTGTAAGGCTTAGAAATGTGCTGTCAATCAAGGGGGCTGACCAGGATGACGCAAATCGCCAAGCCCCGCCCCACACGCATACCTTTCCCTCAATCTCCTGCATCACAACTTGCCGAAGATAGCAAGTATGTACTTAAGTGTATTTCTCACCCTGACAATGCATCTAAATGGCTAACAATGTTATGAACTGTGGCCTTTCCGTAATCACACAACTCATAAGTCAGGTCATTTGGAGGTGTTTATGTAATACAGGGCCCCACATCGGACTCTGCTGGCTCAGAGTTGTTTTTTCCCAGAGTTCTTTGCTGCATTTTCATGAAGAGATGGAAAAAACTATTCCCAAAGCTAGGAGGAAACCATAAAAAACTAGCTGGCTTCTATCAATAAACACGATAAGCATGGACTGCAGATCTGTGGCTTGGAACCTCTGTATTGGAGGAATTACAGCAAGGATCATGACTCCCTGTATTAACACTTTATATTTCTCAGTTATAACTTCTCTTATGGAAACGTGGGATATTGTGGCTTCAAAATTTTAGATGACATACTTTACAGGATTATCATTGTGTACAGTTTATCAAGTCAAAGTTTTTTCTCTATGTCTGATACTTTCCCTTTGCTGATTTTCTCAAGGTGAAAAATACGTCAAACTATAAAAAATGTTTACATCAATATCAACAGGATTTTTGTCAAGTAGCAGTGGAAACTGAATTGTTGGCATTTAGTGTATAGGTGTGATACACATTTTTTAACTTCTTTTTGCCCTGCATGTATACAATGGGGTCAACCTTCTTAACTATTGCCCTCCACACTTGGCTTCCACAGCAATTTATCAGTGTCCAGCATTTGCCATCTCCTACTAAGGTTTTAGTTTTTAAATCACAAGTATTTCTTTAAAATGAAGTATTGCTTAAAGGAATGGGGGCAGGGGTTTATTCTTCAGCTCTCAGTATGCCAAGTGTCCTCATGTCTCGAGAATAATTTCCTAGTACCAGGCACAAAGCATATTTAAAATGCTTTTGGGGGATTTAATCAGCGATTTTTCTAGTGTCAGCAATGCTTTACCAAAATATATTATTTATTAGTAAATGCAGGAAGAAGCCATCTTTCATATGGTATGTTTCAGCCTCACCCATCAACTTCACATCTGCTTAGTTAATCTGAAAGAAATGTCACCGGTACATAATGCTACATTTTAAAAGCCAAAACCATGATGCCACAGAAGGAATAGTACCGAGGTTTGGGATTTTTTAAAAAAATAAAAAAATAAAAAATACAACAAACAAATTTTGTTTCAGTGCATAAAGGATTCCCTTGTCATTGGTATCCATTGTAGTTAAGCATTCTCCCTAAATAATATGTCAGTTGTTGTTGACAATATACCGTCAAGCACAGTTTATGAACAGATGTTGGGGACACTTGTATTAATGACAATTTTAGTTTAAATTCGCAATTTGTGGTGCATTTTATGTGTTAATCAATCAAAAAAGTTCTGTACAATATTAGCAACACCTGGGCATGTTTCTGTAATATCGAATAAGCAATTAACATTCAAAGGGCAGATTCAATTGACCGCATTACTTGCAAAAACCAGCATTGAAATTACTGTATTAACGGTAATAATGCGCGCTATTACCATATTAATGGTAATAATGTGCACTATTACTGCATTAACGGTAGTAGTATGCAGGCAGCATTACTTTCGCGAGTAATGCGGCCAATTGAATCTACCCCAAAGATTTTATTTATGGTTTCATTATTTATTGCTGATTATTGCACAGTTGCGATAATTCCAATATTTGTCTAAATAAAATAAAGCTGTACCTGTGTCCTACACATGACACCTGCAATGGTTTTGTAAACAAAATTCTCACATAAAAGAAAAACATTGTACCATGTTTCATAATATACAGCAGCTCAATTACACAGAGAAATAAGACTTTCTTTTTAGAACAAATTTTGCATATATTTTGTAAAAAAAATAAACGAACAAACAATAAAGTAGAAATAATCCATCCTTTAAAGATCTCTCCATCAGCCCCTAATTCTGGTAACACATGCAAAAGAAGTTAATGTGTCAGGAATACACCAAAGAGTATATACAGTCCAGGATTAGGGAAAAATGTGAAGATACATCTTTCAAAATGGATTTGTAACCTATATCCTGATTTATTTTACAGTAAATTGAAGTTCAACAGGTTAATTGCTCATTACACTAAAGTAATAACACCACTGAAATAGCTGTTAAAATGCAATTTTTACAATATTAAAGGGTGTTTGGGCTCAGAAAAATGCCCTAGAAAGCCCTGCTATCAGTCATTAAGGATTAGGTTAAAGTTCATCAACAGCTGCTGAGTGTCCACACTACCCATGCTTGGTATTAGGTTGCAGAGATTAATTAAACCTTTCTTCCTTTCTTTTCCATTAACAGCGACCTTTAGAGAAACCGGATGGTCTGGACGTTTCTGATCAAAGCAAGGAGCACCCCCAGCACCTGTGTGAGAAGTGCAAGGTTCTTGGCTATTACTGCAGACGTGTCCAGTAAGCAGTACGGCTGGTGAGCGGCTGCAGGAAAAGAGATGAAGAGCAAAGACACAGCGACTTGCGTATAAACTAATAATATGCCTTATAAGTATTAGAATGTAACATTATTCCTGTGTATGTGTATAAATTGTATTTATAAAATATTAGGGCTTTTTTTTTAAAAAAAAACTGTTAACACAGTTGCCATTTGTCTCCAGATTTTCTCCCACATTGTTGGGTTTTAAAACTGGGAAACTTGATATTTAGATGAAGTATTATTTATCTTCTTCCACTGTAAAGTGAGGTTGTCCAGATGTGAAAGCATTTTCTGGAATGGTTTCTGCTTTTCAGCCCATACCAAGCTAGAAAGAAATGCACAATTCTCTCCATTAATAAAAGTTGGGTATGTTAAACTGCTTTGAAACAACCAATATAAAAACATTGCAATGTAATTGCAGCATGTTTACCATGCTCAGGACTGCTACATCTGATCTATTACCAGTCCTATCAAACACTGGTAAATTGAGTACACCATGCCCTCGTTACATAAACAGTTACAGTCAGTTGGCTGCCCCAAGGTAACTAAGACGTTAATCTTTCAAACTGCTTTATGTCCAGATCATGTAAAATTGGTTATTCATAACAGAAAGCAATAGCCTCCATTTTTTTATATCTCTGATATTAAAGCATTTGAGGTTGCATCAACCCTAGAATACTGAAGATTTTATTTGGTCTAAATTGACCGCACAGAAATAGATATCTGGATGCATATGGCAACCTTAAAGGAATTTTCCACTTTAAAATCAATGTAATAAATAACTTCCCTTACCACTAATAGTACTTTGGTGGGGTCACTCCTCCCCTGAACCCAACCATTACCTGCATCTAACAGATCACCTTTGGCATGGCTCTCTCTATAGCAGGAGAGATCCAACACTCATTTTAAAGCCTTTGTGCCAAAGTTAATGCCAGAGGTGCCATCTATATGTATACATCATCATCATCATCAACATTTATTTATATAGCACAGGCAAATTCCGTAGCGCTTTACAATCAAGCAGTGGAGGTCCCTCCACAAAGTACTATTATTGTTATGGAAAAGTATTTAGTAAACGTTGTGGAAAACCCTTTAAGTTACCAATAATAAAAACCTATCCCCACTTTTTGAGGAGGTAAGGGACATTTGTTTACATGTAATTTAGCCTAATTGCTACTGGAAGAATTGAAGGCTGTGTCCACAGCGGCAAAGGTGGATTACAATAAATAAACTAAAAGTGGCCTAAAATAAGGTAGAGGAAAAACACAACAAATAATAGTATTGTGTCAGATAGAAGCAGTGTTACATATTGTGTTTTAATATTATTCCTCTGTAGGCCAAAAGCACACATAAAATGTTAACTGTGAATATGGGAGTGTCGATGGATGAAAATTGTCCCTAATCCCGGAGCTAGAGATTTACAACAAGAACTATTTATAATTGTTGTCTTTAAGCCACTTTGTCGATTGTTTGTCTGTTTATGTGATTTGTGTGTATATATTGGTGTACTGGATTCCTCTTATTCTAAGTTACCAAACTTAGGGCACACATTGGGGAAAGTTCAACTCTTTTTCTATGAACCTTTTTCACTCTTTATATAGCAGTCCTATATGGATTGATACCTTTCCATTCTGTTCTTGTACAGTGGGATCTGAGGTAGCTTTGCAAGTATGTAAAGGATTTTATAATCTGATGGAAAACTACCAGTATGAATAACACTGTAAAGGATAGTGCTGCAGAAAATATTTTATACAGGAAGTGGATCAGTGGCTTGATAATTGGAACCATCAAACAGTTTCACTTCATGTAACATGATCCAAATTACGGTTCAGGAGTAAGGGCTGCCTAGCAAAGTACACTGTACTTTTTTAACCTACTGCCATTATTGTGAAGGCCTGAGGCCTGCGTAGCTTGTACAGCAAAGAGTCAGGATATTTCAGTCTTCACTGACAAGGCAAAGTAAATAGTCATGTAACACCTTCTTAGAGATGGGGTGAAAAGGATACTGGTAGCATCTTTAGCTTCAGGGATACTGTATTTACTGGTTAAAGATTTGCTGGAGATATAGATTCAGATTGAGAAAAGTCATTAAGATATCTTTCAGCAAGTCAGATGTTTGCTTTTAAAAAATATGTATAAGACTGACGAAATGACCAGTGGAAACAGGCAAGGTAGTTGAAAGTTGATAGCTCTTACTTGCGAGGACCAGGAAACCACTTTCTGCAACTTTTTTTCTTCAAAATAAAATATTACGGTACATGGTAACAGGTAGCTTACTTTTCTTACGGCATTTTCATTGCTTATATATTAGAATAAATTCCATTGAGGCTGGTATTTTACAAACTGACTAACTTTATTAATATGAACAGAAGGAGGTATAGATCTTCACATGCAGGCACTGATAATGGACGCTAGTAATGTGGTCACCGCAGGTGCAGTTATTCTGGTTTGGCAGAGGAATGTTATTGCATTAGTGAAGAACAGCTTTAGCTGTACTAAGAGACAGTGGGTCTGGGAAGCCTTGATGTGTGTTTACATAATCAGCAGCAGAGGATAACTTTGGTCCAGTCTTAGAAACTGAATCCGTCTCTCAAATTTACTGTAGGACAGAACTAATATATTGGAGCATGTTGCTTGGATTGCCTTACTAAGTAAATTATTTTCTTTCTTAGAGTTTTCTGTCTAAAATAAAGTTATGCATAACAGCATATATGTTGTTTTTATACACATCGGCTGATCCTGATATTTTGTCACCACAAGATATTAGGTCACAGACCTACAAACAGATTTGTATTGGTCAAATGAGAGGGGAAATCTTATTGGTCTTCTCACCATGATATTCATGAGGACATATTTTCATTATTATTGCTCTTTATTGAGCTTTACTTTGGTTATACTTATCACTTTTATTATACTATTGGACTAGTCAACTTTTCCTGCTTTCATTAAGTAGTCTATTGGTTTTCAAACAATATTCCCACAGCTACTAATGGTACATTTATCTGAATTTATCTCATTGCTTAATTTCTATCCTGTTATGGTAGTGAACACATTCATGTCAAACTTCTCTCAAATTAGGTTCTTATGGTGTGTATACATAAATAGTGTTAGTGTATATATAACCTGTAGCTTGGTTTAGATTTCCCACAATTCAGCCCCTAAAACATACAGATTATCTGAAAGAATAGAAATAAGACTGACTGTTTTTATTTAGTACTTAGCATTTAATTGGCTGAGCAACGCCTTGTTGCATGGCTGTCCTGACTGATGGCTTCACCCATCCTATATTACGTTGATCACCTAGCCAGTTTTCACCAGATTAAGAAATTTATTTTATATCACAACGATAGTGACGGTGGGACCTTCATTTCTTCTGCTAGTCAGGAACAGAGAAGAAATGCATTAATTTAATACATATATATTTGGTTATGGCTCCCCTATATTATATTGCTGTGCATTATACATTCATGGCCAAAAGTTTGAAGAATGACACAAATATTATTTTTCACAAAGACTGCTGCCTCAGTTTTCATAATGGCAATTTGCATATACTCCAGAATGTCATGAAGAGTGATCAGATGAATTGCAATTAATTTCCTTCTTTGCCATGACAATGAACTTTATCCCAAAAACAACATTTCCACTGCATTTCAGCCCTGTCACAAAAGGACCAGCTGACATCAGGGCAGTGATTCTCTCGTCAACACAGGTGACAGTGTTGACGAAGACAAGGCTGGAGATCACTCTATCATGCTGATTGAGTTAGAATAACAGACTGGAAGCTTTAAAAGGAGGGTGGTGCTTGAAATCATTGTTCTTCCTCTGTTAACCATGGTTATCTGCAAAGAAACATATGTAGTCATTATTGATTTGCACAAAAGGGGCTTCACAGGCAAGGATATTGTTGCTAGTAAGATTGCACCTAAATCTACCATTTATTTGTTCATCATGAAGTTCAAGGAGAGAGGTTCAATAGTTGTTAAGAAGGCTTCAGGGCACCCAAGAACGTCCAGCAAGCGCCAGAACCATCCTCTAAAGTTGATTCAGCTGCGGGATCAGGGCACCACCAGTGCAGAACTTTGTTTAGGAATGGCAGCAAACAGGTGTGAGTGCATCTGCACGCACAGTGAGGTGAAGATTGCAGGATGGCCTGGTGTCAAGAAGGCCAGCAAAGAAGCCACTTTTCTCCAGGAAAAACATCAGGGACACACTGATATTCTGCAAAAGGTACAGGGATTGGACTGCTGAGGACTGGGGTAAAGTCATTTTCTCTGATGAATCCCCTTTCAGATTGCTTGGGGCATTTGGAAAAACGCTTGTCCGTAGAAGGAAAGGTGAGCGCTATCATCAGTCCTTTGTCAGCCAACAGTAAAGCATCCTGAGACCATTCATGTGTGGGGTTTCTTCTCAGCCAAGGGCATGGGTTCACTCACAATTTTACCTAAAAACACAGCCATGTATACAGAATGGTACCAAAACATTCTCCAAGAGCAACTTCTCCCATCCACGACAGTTTGGTGACGAACAATGCCTTTTCCAGCATGATGGAGCACCTTGCCATAAGGCAAAAGTGATAAGTGGCTCGGGGATCAAAACATCATAATTTTGGGTCCTTGGCCAGGAAACTCTCCAGACCCTAATCACATTGAGAACTTGTGGTCAATCCTCAAGAGACGGGTGGACAAACAAAATCCCACAAATTCAGACAAACTCCAAGCATCGATTAGGCAAGAATGATCGGCCATCAGTCAGTATGTGGCCCAGAATTTGATTGACAGCATGCCAATTGCAGAGGTCTTCAAAAAGAAGAGTCAACACTGCAAATATTGACTTGCATAAACTTAATGTAATTGTCAATAAAAGCCTTTGACACTTATGAAATGCTTGTAATTTTACTTCAGTATAGCATAGCGACATCTGACAAAAGGTCAGATCTACTCTGGTATTTGACAGGTCTGTTTGTACAAACTTCACTCACTGATACTCAATTTGAAAGGAGTACAAGCAGCAAACCTTGTTTAATCCAATACTTGTGTCATTCTCAAAACTTTTGGCCATGACTGTACAGATAACATAACCTTTATTTTGTTGGAAGAGCCAGGAATGGTCTGGTTCCTACATAAATACACAGTTCTTTTTTTTACAAAGTGTAGGTTGATATCTCTATCCTAGTGTTTGGGGAAAAGTTAATTTAGTGGTCATAACTGTGCAGTTTTAGTCCAGGAAAACCTGTTCGTTTCATCTCAATTTCTCTGTCTCATCTCGGTTATTAAGAAACCGCATGTAACCAATAGGATCATAAAGTATACTAATTATAATGTTCTGCTACTGTTTCCCTCCACTTATTCTCTGATTATAATAAGCTGAGCTGCAGTAGTTAACATAACACATTTTCGGCCTAGTTTATTGTAGTTTGAAAATAAATGTAGGGGGTGGGGGCTTAACATTATCACACTATGGAAATGGGTCATTGTGACAAGTCTAGTAATGCTATATTGCAGGTGTAATAGGCTGCAAGACTATGTATATATATCTATATATATGATGTAGTGTAAATGTTTACGGAATACCTCACAGCTGATTGGTTCAGAAATTTGTCAAGGAATCTGAGGGACATAGCATGTTATGTAAACATATAGTTACCAGATCAGTCTTGGAAATGTTGAAATTTCACAAGCATGCTGAATCCCTACACAGTAAGAACTGCAGACATGAAACGTACATGTGGAATAATTGCAGTTTGTATATTTCATGTGTTTCCAAATGTACAGAATTAATCTGGTAACTATGAAAAGGAGAATCTAGTAAGTATATGCGGTAGAGGTTGGCAAGGTATCGGTTTGTTTCCCAAAATTTTATGGAATAGCCATTTTAATTGTCAACAAGCCCTGCAAAATATATATTTAATATAATTATATTCTACAATGTTCAGTGTCTTGGCTCTTTCTGTGCTGGTCATTTTATTATCTATGGGATTATCTATAAACTAGATATGATGGACTCCTTGGTGATCCTACCATAGTGCTGGCTTATATTCTATGCCAAACAGTAGAGTAAAGGTTAAATGGAAATGTAAAAGTATAACAAAAGGGACAAGCTTATTTTAAAAGATCCATGATGCTAACCTTTTGGGAATTGCTGTCAACTCACTTTGGGTCTGACACAGAGTTGAATGCATGTCCATTTGTGTTGCGGAATTTGTGGGATTTCACTCTGTGCATGCTCACAAAAAAAACACAAGTACCCACGCCTATGCAGCGTTGCATGCCAGAAGAGGTATGACGGAGGAGGTAGAGTTCTAATGTTGGCCGAGTACAGTAAGGTGCGTGGCGCTGTAGACTTGAACGCAAATACAATTTTTACAGCCCTATTATTTACACCAGCCTAAACACAAGCTGATGATGATGATTGCCAATACGAGCTATCCGCTTCCGATGGGTGGCTTGCCATATCACCTCTGAAGCTGCAAGTGCTTTTTTCATTAGTTGTGCATATATTAATATATTATAGGATTGTTTGTGCATGTTTAAAAAGAAAAAAAATGTCACTTTCATCTGTACTTCAGAAGGCAGATTATCTGCTGTATTATATGAAGCATATTAGCAAATGTGTGTTCCCCTATGAAAACAAATGTTTACAAACTTTTATTGTGCTAAAGACTTGGTTCTGTGTATGCGGGTGTTATTATGCCTGCGGTAAACCTGGCACATATACAGAGCTGGACACATCTTGGGATGCGGCTGACTCAGCATATGGGCTGAAATATGCTATTATTGGGCCATACATTACGCTAAAGTTACTCCCAACTCTGCATCAGGCCCTTTATCTCAGTTGCCTTAATCTGACCGCAAATGCTGTGGCTAGCAAGGTGCACAATAGTTCTTGTCGGCCAATGATCACATACACACAGGTTACACAAGATTTATCACTAAACCTGATGAAAAGGAGTCTGATCAAACTTGGGGAGGGTATGAGTCTATAGTCTGAGCTACAATTCGTAAGGTTTAGAGTGTTCAGAGTGGATGTACTTCAGTTCCACATTATTATGTAGCTGTGTTTTGCTAAAGACAAAATCTACTCTGGTGTTTGACAGGTCTATTTGTACAAACTCCACTCACTGATACTCAATTTAAAAGGAGTATAAGAATGGATTACAGAATTAGTGAAGCCAGTACACAGATATGAGGATTACCTCGGTTAATCATTTTGTTTTTATTTCCCATTGCGATGTGCAATTTCGAGTGTTTGCATGTATTTTAACATGGCATTTAAGTGAGCTGCTGGAGGGTGTGCCTTTTTCTGCTTCCTTTTGTCTCCTTTTAACTTTTAAATATTTTTAATGACATATCCCATTTGTGCAAATTTATTCTTGTTTGCGTATCTTGTATGATATTATAAAAAGGGACAATCGTATAATTTTTATTGTTTACCCATATTTTTGAAAACTTTGCTTGCAGATTCCTATTTATACTCAGTATTACTTGACCTAGCTATTCTTTCTTTTTTATTTTTAATACTGTGTGTGTATTTTGGGGGGGTTGGGGAAACGTAGGTGTTAAAATTTATTTGGAATTAGCTTCAATTAATTATCTGATAATGGAACAGTTTTCAGCAATGTTTTAATCTGTATATATTTTGTGGCCTATCAAGTTTACTAGGAACATTTTCATTTTCAAAGTTATTTTTTTTTCTTAAAGTATTTTTAAACTTTTTAAGGGGCCTATTTGTTTCTCTATTTGAACACTAATGAAAATGAAGTCTTTTCTTATATATTTTACAAGTTAAGGATCTATCCTATAGGAAATATTTATGGAAGATTTTGTTTTGTTATTATACTTGTGTCTGTATAAAGTATGTAACCAAATGTCATCAAGATGAACATATTATCTGCAGAAAAGTATTATATTGAAGTTGGTACATAATTTCTAAAGACCTTTAAGCAATGTGTTATTGTTGTTTTAATGCATATTACGTTTAACTCTAATGGATGAACATATTATCATGGCAGGTTAACCACTTGCTGCCATAGATGCCTCTCTGCATTTTATTGCATTTTGTTACAGGCACCTAGAGCATCAAGGCAGTTATATATAATATACGGATACTGCTTTTGAAGATTTCGGTGTTTATTATGGAAAATGTATTCGCTCTTAAAGGGAAACCTCGCATTGCATTGGTTGCAGCAAACGCTTACTCCCTGATTATGCTTGATTTACTAAAATATAAGTGGTATGAAAATCATAAGGTTTGTCTTCATTTTATTTGAATCTGCTTTAAACATGTTTAACATTGTCTACTAAGGCCTTATTCTTACACTAATTTTATCTGACATTCCATTGTCTGTCCAATTGGACAAGTTATGGATTCAGAGGGTTTCGACTTGCAATTAGCAGATTTTCATAGGAAGGAAAATTCAATCTTGTGTAAACTATTTGTACTACTTTTTAAAACTATATAACATGGAGCTTGAATAAGTAGTCTGCAACTGCAATATATTCTTATAAAAGCGGCATGCGTTATAAAGTCACCCACATTAAATTGGCAGAACATTAATAGACTTGAAATATACTCTGGCTTATTCACATAACACAGGACATTGGAGCAGTGACGGCCAGGGAGCTTTTCTTTCTACAACAGAAGACTGAAAATACTTGTAGAACAACACTAAAATGTAAAACGTGTGTGTGGAAATATGCAGCATAGCCCTAAAGAGAATGCCCAAACTCCCTGGTAATGTGCTTGAAGCTGTTGACTGTTTTTTGTTTTGTTTTTTTGTGTGTACTTTAAGTTTTTATAAAAAGAACAACGTATCCATGCATTATTATGATACTGTTACAAAGACTACAGTGCCTTATCCGTATAGGTTTAGAAGTTTTTTAATGCTGTTCTGCTAATAAATATCTGAAGACTACAACATTCATATTTACATTGAGCTACAATGCCATTACTGGGCAGCAAAATATTTCATTATGAATTCGTTTTTTCTAGAAAGAGGCACCTTCAAGTATTTTCCTGTGTGAGTTACCATTAAATTCACACCATGGCACCTATTTAAAAGCTCCATGTTACATAGTCTTAAATTCATGTTATAGATAACTTCTTCAGCTTGTTCATAAACTGCAAAATATTAACTGTAAGCATTGTCAAAAAAAATAGATTATTTTGCCAGGGTTTACAAAAATATCCGTTATTTGCAGTCATAATGCAAGCACTAACTGAGAACTATATTTTAGTATGTATTTTTGAGACTGTAAACAATTTCTCATTTATGTTGTTTTCTTGACATGGAAATCATATTGTTTTTTTAATGTATAGATTGTTTAAACTGTTACTGGGTAACCATATGTAGCGCTAAAAAGGATGGGCGGAACTCAAGATCTGGTGGCCACAACGTGGAACTATCTGGATTGGGCTCTGTTACCATATTGGCATTCCGACTTGTGCCTTAAAAGCTTTGCCTTCTTTGTAGTGCTTTAGTATTTTAACAAATAATTAAATTTTTCAAAATAAACTGCTCTGACTGTGTGTTTGTTATTTCTTGTGTCTGTAGTTATGTGAAATATCTAAAAAAAATTATTTGGGTGTATAACCATTCGCAATTATCAATATTGCAACTGCATCAAACATGTGTGGACTTTTAGTATCTGCATATATTAGAATGCAGAAAAATTTGAGCATGCTCCATTTTGA
Source organism: Mixophyes fleayi (assembly GCF_038048845.1). Taxonomy (NCBI): domain Eukaryota; kingdom Metazoa; phylum Chordata; class Amphibia; order Anura; family Limnodynastidae; genus Mixophyes; species Mixophyes fleayi. The sequence continues at coordinate 101,748,824 of NC_134407.1, read as the reverse complement.
TACAGTCACTAGAGAGTCATTTTTTCTTGTATGTGTACATGCATTTCAGATATGTATTAGATGCATTTGTGCATAGTCATCAATGCTACAGGATGAGCAAAATGTATCCTCGATGCATTAAAAAAAAAATCAGTGTGCCATTAAAAAGCTTCTTACTCTTCATTTGCTTATTCACTAGGTCAAGGGTGAAAGTAAAGGCTAATGTTGTACAGGTATATTTTATAATGCATACATTTTTAACCTGATGTTTAAGCATGATTTTTTTGTGCACATACAGGCAGTAGTCGAAGTGGTCCGGTATACAGTGCTTTGCCGTACCACTGATTCTCCTACTGCATTCATTGTAAAACATTTACAAACTACCACTTCTGAGTTTCCACTGCAACAGCTATGTACAGTGTCAGTTTGCTGGGCTGCATTCATAGTGCTTGATGCAAAAATTATACTTTAGTGTTGACCTGGGCTATGAAGGGCCCATCGTGGAAAAAAAATGGTAGGGGACAATGAAATAGTGTACCTCCAGTTCACTAAAAGCAGTCAATGCACAGAGGGAGTGACTTGCACTTAATTTGTCTACATGCCAACTATCTGGCTCCACCACCATTATACCTATGTACACCATGTGCAATAGTATTTTGTTAGGCTCAGCTGACTAGATTCAAAGAGGAGAAGCAGTGGTTGGCAGAAGGAGATGTGACATATGGTAGGGGGTTCTCAGGAAGTGTGGATTTTCCTGGTGAGCTAGTCTGACACTGTCTGCACACACAAAAGTGGAGTTATTAAGACATGATCCTAGCCTTCAGAATAACATAAAAGTTGTTGTGTAATTGGCATGACCAGAACCTAGAACAATAAGACTTAATAGAAAGTATTACATTCATCATAAAGAACAAAAAAGTAGTACTGTGCCATTGTTCATACAATAAGAAGATACATATGACTATGCCACCCATAGAGAAGAAGCTCATACACAAATGGGATTTATTTACAGCATTTAAAGTGTGTTCTTAAAGCGAATAGGACATGCTTTGACACAGACTCTAAAAAGTAAATGGACCTGTACACACACTTTGTCAAGCAATTGCTTTGCATCAATTTAAACGCTGCCTGCAGAATTCAGAAGCATAAGAGTGCAGTAACATATCGAGTTCTATGGGAATACTCATGAAGTAAATGGCACATGGTAATGCAGGAATTTTTTGAGACTAATCATCATCAGTTATTTATAAAGCGCCACTAATTCCGCAGCGCTGTACAGAGAACTCATTCACATGAGTCCCTGCCCCATTGGAGCTTACAGTCTAAATTCCCTAACATACACACACACTAACAGACAGAGAGAGAGACTAGGGTCAATTTTTTGATAGCAGCCAATTAACCTATGTTTTTGGATAAATAATAAAAACAGATCTTAAGCATTAAAGCGAGCATACAGTACAGGAGGGGGACAATTTGCTTTTTGATGTGTCCTTTGTAAGCCATGTGATTTACTAAAGGCCAAAGCGCACATTGAAGAGCATAAATTAAATTCGCTAACTCTAATTTCGCAATTTTTAAACCAGGTATACAAAAGTACCATTTACCGAGCAGCTGTTTGCCACACAAGTACATATAATTGGTACTGATAACCTGAGCAGCTAATCAGAAATGATCTATTATCTGTGATTGGCTGAGCGCTGTTTGAGACCACTCCTGATTGGCTTCCTGGCTATTGAGTAGGTGTGCTCACCAGTGACCAACTCAATTCACATGGGGTGCTACTCGGGAGGCTTTTTTTCCTTTTATTTCCCAAATGGATTATACAACTTTACTTGGGAATATTTTGGAATAAGAAAAGATGATTTTAGGCAAGCATTTATTTTTCATTTATGGAGGTTATAATAATTTCCTAAGTAAGGCAGCAATAGTAATTTCTTTTTTTAAATATCGGGGCACTACTATGTATTTTCAGACTACTTGGGGCACTTCTCTTTATCTATGGAACAACCAGAGCACTTGTATTTGGTTAACTACGAGGGGCACCACTTGAAGTGCTATTCAAGGTCAAGTATGCAGTGGTGGATATGTGCATGCTAGCACTTGTAGTGCCACAAGAACGTGTGAGTGGATTATCTTGGTACCTAATTGCTAAGGATTACCAGGACAAAATATTAAGGGGTAAAAACCTCATGTGGTTAAGGGTCTTGCAAACTGTAGCACATTGCATGTGATTTGTATTTTCAGCTACCAAACCGCAATATAGTAAATCCTGTGGTTTGGGACTGAAAATTGCATCCGATGATTGGCGATTTGCAAATCACACTAAAAAACACCCTTTAAAGTCCACAAAGACGCTGTATTAAATTAGTGGCCAGCACACTATATCTAGCAAATGATAACTAGCAGAGCATCAGCATATGGCACCAGATCTACTCTGTTTTCCTCAAAAGGGATTTTAGAATACAGATTAACTCCCATGCAAACAGCAAAACAAAACAGTATCTCTGCTTTATTAAGAATTTTTCTGGGTTAAGGAATTAGGTAAGCATATAATACATTTATGAGAGTAGTTTAACACAGTCAGCTTTTCTAAAATTCCATCTACCTATTTGTAGCTGTAGTATACAGGGGAACGTTTTACTCTCCCCACTAATTGTGGGAATAGCCTGAGCTTTGGAGTTGTAAGCTTCTTTTAGCCAACACTGTTATTGGCTAATAGTGTTTCCTACTGTTAACGCTGGTGATTGACTGCCAGAAATCACTTCAGAAAGAGCAACCAGAGTGCTGTGAAGCTGATTATGGCACCTGTTATAGCAATAGTTTGCAAAAAGGAAGAGCCAGCAGCAGTGATAGACATTTCTCGGGTTTGTGCTGGTCCCATTGCACAACAGACTATAATCCTTTTATGAAAGTTATTTTATCATTTACCAATAATCATTGTTTATGCGATTTGTGTGGTTCCAGAGTACAAAGCGATTTATTAGCAAACGAATAACAGTTCAATAAATAAGTACAGCCGATACATACGCTACGCAGTGCTGCGCACTGCTGGATCCAGCTATAGAGTCATTCAGTCCTGAAGTCTGTGGTCAAAGTGACTGCATGCTGGTCCCAGAGCCCCTGCTTATATACACTCAGTGATACAGTGAAAACAATACAGATGATTTGGTATGTTTCCATAGGTTCAGGCTTCAGAAAGGTCCAGTGTAATGCAGGTTATTGGCCAGTTCAAAAGATGCCATCCAAGGGTGGGGGTCAGCTCTTCAGAAGATGCATACTAATCTTCCTGCCCAGAACTAGTTCAAACTATTTACATTACACAGACAATACCATTCTGATCATTTATTCCCTTATATTCCATATCTAGCATATGCAAGGTGCGATCCTTTAGGCAATTGAACTGGACGTCTGCGGATAAATAGGGGATAAGAATGACACCAAACATGATATGTTTCCTGTAACCTGAAATTTAGATCTCACTAAAGTGCATATAACATTATAATAACTAAATAACATTTCTTCATAAACGACTGTGGATTGGAACCATTATAAATATGAAATATATATAAGTGAATGTGTAAGTGTATGCGTGCGTTATTTATCGTGCGATTGCGTCATGTCACGTGGCGTACTGATTGCAATCGCACGGTAAAACAATATTAATCAATATACTTTCTATCATCCAATTATTCGAGTTTGACAGCTCCACCCTTTGATAGTACACAAAACTATCACCTTAAAGATTTTATTGCAGAATCTCAGTAGTACGTTTCATTGTTCTGTAATGTATGTCCCCCTTTGCATATGACCACACTGTCTGTGGATCGCAGTCAGGTTACCATAAAAGAGAATCACAATCCTAGAAACAATTTTCTTTTACTATGGTACATATACCTCTGGAGCTTGGAGATAACCTTTTGTATGCCTCTCAAAGGTGTGATAGAACATGTTTCGACAATATAGAATATTCTACTACAGCTATTCATGCCTAACATGTTCATCTGTCTGAAGCATGTCTTTTAGCTTAGACAACATTTAAATAATGCATGTTCACCAATAACATCATCCTATGTCTATCAACAATGTCATTTACGATCTCCTTCAACCTGAGCTAGTATATACACTCTAATAATATCAACAGTTCTTTTCATCCACACTTGTGGGGTGGACTATTGTCTGTTAGTTCTTCCCAGTCTTCTAACACTCAAGTTTCTTTGTACGTGAAACAGTTATCGGCCTGCCGAATATTGGGAAACTCCAGACTACGGGACCTAGCAGTCTTACCTTTCCCCTAGTGACCTCCCACCCCATAATTCGGGTACCTCAGATATATTTAGTGGAAAGAGAACTAGTCCTACTTGATATAATCTCTGAGGCATGTGAGAGCACATCCAGCTCTCAGTTTGGTCTAAAACCTTACCCACCCAAGAATGATAATCATTCTCAAGGATGCCTGTTCAAGTCCAAATATTACTGGACTGGCATCGCTGGATGCACCTCTCTTCAACTATGGGGTCAAGGTACTTACGGGTGCAATACTCCTCAGACATTAGCCCCTCATACTGTCTCCAAGCTTAGCAAATTTTCATTTACCCGTGAATTGAATAGAGTAATTGGCTGGACCGATTGGGCTAACAACTTTTCCTTCATCCCCAACTCCTCAATATCACTACCTGAACCAGCCTCTGTTACTTGTTCACAAATGAAAGAATTGACTGTTCTGAAAAGAGATGAGAGAAACACAGGACAGGAAAAACTGCAAAAACTACTACTTCATGCTGGACAACAGCCCTTGCAAAGTCCTTGGCTCTGGTGTTGTTTTTAACTGCAATCGGGGTCTCCCAGAACAGATTCACGAGTGTAATTGGAACCTTTTCCGGCTGTTGACTCCACTGCAGTGGATGGAATGGGTATCAGTGTCTCTCTGCTACCCCTAAGAACGTGATGCTGGTCGTCAACACTTGGTACCCGTCTGTAATACAACCTGAGCGTAGGAAATTACAGTTCCACAACTTACTGTCCCAGTCCAACATATTAACAGTTAACGTAACACCTCAGGAGACAGTGTTTGGAACTAGAGATGGACGGGCTCGGTTCCCAGAGAACCGAACCCACCCGAACTTTAGGAATCCGAGTACTGAGCCGAGCAGACTCGTTACTCTCCCGCCTATTCGGAGTTGAAATTGAGGCAAAACGTCATTGTGACGTCATCGGTGCTCGGTTCTAGCGATGTTTCAAATGCAAAAATATCCGCCTCCACAGCAATCCATTGCCATTTGACATAGGGAGAGAGAAGGGATAGGTCGCAGCATTAGAGCAGGGAGAGAACAGTTATTACAGCACTTATTACAGCAGGAAGAGAGGAGGATAGAGGAGGCATTTTTGCAAACATTTCCAACTGTTTGGGGTGTCATATTCCTTCCTCAAGAAACTATTTTCTGTATGCAGAAATAGTAATATACCAGCATTATATATTTTGGAATTTGCACTAAAAGTGCTTGGGGTGTGACATATTGCCCTGTTCCAAAAAAATCTATTTTCTGGTGCTGAAATTATTAGATACCAGCACTATATTATTCTGAATTTGCACTACAAGTGTTTAGGGTATCACATATTCCCCAGTTCTAAAAAAAAACTATTTTCTGGTGTTGAAATTATTAGATACCAGCACTATATTATTCTGAATTTGCACTACAAGTGTTTAGGGTATCACATATTCCCCAGTTCTAAAAAAAAACTATTTTCTGGTGTTGAAATTACTATATACCAGCAGTATATATTTCTGAATTTGCACTACAAGTGTTTGGGGTGTCAGATATTCCCCAGTTCTAAAAAAGCCATTTTCAGGTGTTGAAATTACTATATACCAGCAGTATATATTTCTGAATTTTGTTATGTGCGTATTGTCGCTAACCAATAACGATTGTCAAACCTCGATTTGTGTTTCCAAAGCACAAAGATTTATTCGTAATAAGTAGAATAATATGCTCAAGCGAAGTAATAGTAAATACAGCCGTTACTTATCGCAGGCGCTCTGGATCCAGTGCAGTCATTCAATCCTGAAGTCTGGGGACAAGATGTCTGCAATCTGGATCACAAGCTGCTGCTTATATACACAATCAAATACAGTAATACAATGAAGATGGTATAGCTTGCATCTATTGGTCCAGGTCTCAGGAATGTCCAAGGGGTTGTCAATCATTGGCTGGTTCATCCTAAGGAATCCAAAGGAGGGGGTCATCTCTGCAGGGGGTATGCTCTTCTCTTCCCGCCAGGATTCCTTAGTCTTAAGTAGTTCATAATTCCCTATCATTCATAACTTGTGTATGCACTCTGCGATTCCCTCGCAGAGTGAACCAAACAGTAGGATATGTAACAAGGTTCATTATGGTACCACTCATGATGTTATTCCTTCAACCCGTTCCGTGTATTTTACTAATAGGCATGTAACTCTGATATAACATATAAATACTACTATATTTCGACATAACTGACTATGTGTTGCAACTACCATTAATGTGTACTATTTTATAAGTATGCGTGTTTGTGCGAATGTATGGTAAAAGACCAATTACTGTAGCTGCCACGTGTAGTGGATGCGTACGCCCTTTCACGCCGTAGCGTGCCCTTGTACGCCGTAGCGTACCATGCGCATCTTTTCAGACAAAGACAACTAAGTTTGCTAGACTTTAATTGAAATGACTTTATCCAATTTGCTGACTTCGACAGCTCCACCCTTTGATAGTGTAATAAACTCTCACCCAATAACCGTTTCAAGTTCAGGATTATACAATACTTCTTCACAGACAATGATCTCGGTATCTGGTACCACCGTTTCAGTCTCTTTCTCAGTTTTACTCCTATGAGACCGTTTTCCACACTTCAACACAGTAGGAACACATTTGACAACTAAACCAATTGCTAAGATGACACCCAGTATAAGGAGAAGGAGCTTACCTACACTAGCAACCATTTCCTGTACCCACTCCCCCAGACCAGAGAACCATTTCACAGGGTTCAACCACGAGAACCAACCCGCCACCTTTTCCCCGACCTCATATAACGAAGAATTATGGCTCTTTCGAAATTCCCATTTCAGCTGTAAAATTTCATCCATCTTCCAGTCTATAACCTCTTTAGGGTCATCCGTATTATTAGTAATGTACGTGCAACATTTGACACCGAACTGGGTGGCCAGTGTCACACAGTACCCACCAGTAATAGAGGTGAGATAATTTAGTACCAGTCTATGTTGCACCAACTCCTTTTTGTACGCTTGTAGCTCCCTTCCAGTATACATGAAAGTGTCATCATACATCTCGGTGATATTATCTATTAATTTACCTAGGTCTTGGATATATTTAAAGTTTAATGTTCCCCGAGCGGTCCTGGTGAGATCTAGAGCAACCATAACTTGGAAACCAGCAGTTTCACTAATCAATTTTGTAGCTATGGGTTCCTCACCAGGAATCATATTTCTCTTGCCACGGTGTTCATACTGTGTGTGTATGTATGGTGGTGATGTAGTCTTGTGAATACCAACCATTTCTTCATGAGTAATAGTCATAATTTCAGGAACCAGTTTAGCTAAGAAACAAAAACCCTTGGAACTCGGAGTCACCCAGGAATAAGCTTTCCTCCCACAAACAAAATACACATCATCAGGGAGAACATAAGGAGCAGTATGCCCATGAATTATATCACACAGAGTTTTGATAAAACTACCCATGCCTAGTGTCTCCATTTGTTCTGTTGGCATTAATGACATTTTTACATTTATCTGTAGAGACTTTTCCAATGGATACCTTCTTATGTTTGGTTACACGCCCTAATTTGTGACCTCCATCAACATTCCTGCCTAGTGGTGACCTTGTTAGTCTCCCTCTAAAATGAGTGTGGCGAGCCATTGTCTGATCTGATAGGTCAGCATCCAATTCTCCAGGCGCTTTGCATGAGATATGTTTAAGCACAGCAAAGATCTGCCTATGGAGTATTGTCGAAGCGTCAGACTAGGGGACCTAGTGTTATTGTACCTCCCTTCTATGGGCCTCCCACCCCTCAATTCGAGTACTTCAGATATGTTTAGAGGGAATGGCACTAGTCCTATATTATGCTGCCCTTGAGGCACGTGAGAGCTCACCCAACACTCGGTTTGGTTTAGTACCTTACCCACCAGGAAGTGATAATCCTCCAAAGGATGCCCGCCTATATTCAGAGTACTGGGGGACTGGCATCGTTGGATGCATCTCTCTTCAACTAGGGAGTCACAGAACTTGCAGATACAATACTCATCAGACAATAGCCCCTCACACTGCCTCCGAGTTCCTGAGCTAGCAGACCTTTTCATAAGCCCTGGACCAAGTTTGATAATGGGCTGCTTTGAGTATCCTATTAACTTTTCTTCGGCCTCCATTTCATCAGTATCACTCCCAGAACTCTCCTCAGTCCTCTATCCTCCTTCACAAAAATAGAATGTCCTAGAAAGAGTAAAAACAAGGAAAATCCTGGAACAAAAGAAAAACAAAAACCGCCACTCCATCGCTGGAAAGATAGTTCTGAGGCAACGTCTCTGGTTCAGGTGTCTCGACTGCAGGCTTTAGGTCTCCCGGAACAGGCTCACAAGTGACAGCTCTATGTCGTCTGTCTTAGTTTTATCTTGCACTTTCTCCGGATTATGGACTCTCCTGCAGTGGGTGGAATGGACCCAAGTGTCTCTCTCTGCAACCTTCAGTGATGTAGTACTGGTCAGCAGCACTTGGTACGGGCCTTCCCAACGGTCTGATAAACAACCTGAACGTAAGAAATTGCGGATCATAACATAGTCTCCAGGTTCAACATCATGACAGTTCGTCTCTGGCATACCAGGTGACAGCATTTTTAGTTTTTGTTGTTGTTGTTTTAGCTGTCTACTCATTCTTATAAGATATTGTACAGTCACTTCATTATTACACTTCAAGTCGTCTTGTGGACTCACGATCAAATGAGATTGTCGTCCGAACAGTATCTCAAAGGGGGACAGATTAAGAGGAGGTCTAGGAGTGGTTCGAATGCTATGGAGGACCAACGGCAAAGCCTCAGGCCATGCCAACCCAGTTTCAGCCATTATCTTACCCAGCTTGTTCTTTATAGTACCGTTTACTCTCTCCACCTTACCACTGGCTTGTGGTCGGTAAGGGGTGTGAAGTCTGCTACTGATTCCCATGAGTTTACACATATTTTGGAAGATATCACCAGTAAAATGGGTACCCCTATCACTTTCAATGATTCTAGGGATACCGAACCTACACACAAAGTCTTGTACAATTTTCTTTGCAGTGAACACAGCAGTATTAGTGGCTGCCGGATATGCTTCTACCCAACCGGAAAACACATCAATACACACTAACACATACTTTAGATTCCTGCACGGTGGTAATTGGATATAGTCAATTTATATTACCTGGAAAGGTCCGTCTGTAGGAGGGATGTGGGAATGCTCAGTTGGAATAGTTTTCCCAACATTTTTCCTCAAACAAGTAAGACATGACATTGCTTTCTTACCAGCCTGAGAGGAAAATCCGGGAGCACACCAGTATGCTCTCACCAGTTTGCACATACCTTCTTTACCCAGGTGAGTCAGGCCGTGTGCTGCTTCAGCCAGGCTTGGATAGTATGTTCGGGGAGCTACAGGCTTACCTTGTCCATCCCTACAGAGTCCTGAGGACTCTTGACCACATCCCTTCGCCTTCCAGACCGCCTTTTCCTGCAGGGAACACAAATCTTGCATTTCAATTAATTTCTGCGTGTCTAATGTCTGAAAAACCATCATATTCTCGGTCGATACAGTTATAGGTTGCCCTGCTGCCCATTTAGCAGCTTCGTCTGCCCTGTTGTTGCCCAATGACACTGGGTCTTCTTCAAAGGTATGGGCTTTGCACTTTATGACGGCTACTGTTCTGGGTAACTGTATCGCTGTCAGAAGTCCTTTTATGTGTTGTGAGTGTGCCACTGATGTACCTGCTGCTGTCGTAAAGTTTCTAAGCCGCCAAAGGGCCCCAAAATCGTGCACTACCCTGAAGGCGTACCTAGAGTCAGTATATATATTGGCTGATTTACCCTCTGCCAATTCACACGCTCTCCTTTGTGCTACTAGTTCCACCACCTGGGCTGAGTGAGGTGGACCAAGGGGTTCAGCTTCTACCACATCCTGATCGTCTACAACAGCGTAACCAGTACATAGCTCTCCTGTCTCTGTCTGTCTATGGCAACTTCCGTCTGTATAAAACATAAAATCTACATTTTCTATGGGGGTGTCACGTATGTCGGGCCTTGCAGTAAAGGTCTGATTCAGGTGTTCCATACAATCATGCGTGCCAGTATTCTTATGAAAACAGATTCCAGCACTAAAAATGACTGCTCAGACAAGGTACCAACGCTGGGGATCTGCACCCCCAAAAAATAGATATAAACACTCAGAAAGATGCGATAGGTAACCAAGTCTGCCACAAAGCACTCATGCACGGTGAAACAATAGAAAAGGGTATTTATTAAAACATTCTAAAATCCACATAAAAATGGTGTACACATTATAACCACATGTTGGAGATCTTAGTGCCAATTAGAACATATAACTAAGTAGGTGCACCTACACGATGTTCAAATCATCATAGATATGGTATGTAACCAGTCCAGTAACTTCTGCAACCACTAGTGTTATTGAAATGTAGCGCTATAAATTGTGTATGTTGCTTGGAGACAAAATTCCCGATGTTCGTGAGGCCACAGTTTGGAGCGTTAGATATTAATAATGGAGGCTATCTTACATAGATGGTAACAGGATTCCAGATGGTATAATCAAAGTAGGTATATGAAGTCTCTTACCAGATCCCTGGCATCACACGCAAGACCAATACCTTAATAGTACATTCCGATTCCTGTGTTTGATAAGCCTCCTTCAGTTGGAAAAAGAGTAAGAGATGTGAAGTCAGAGCTCTACTCACTGTTCCTCTCCGCTCCACGTGGTAAACAACTAATAGCGCCTGGGTTCGTGCACTCCTGACGTCATTGGAGTGCGCCCCATCTTAGGCGAAACTCTCCGGAAAATGCTGGGAGATTAGCGGTTGCTAGTAAAGAAGCACTGTTTGTATGGAGATGGCACTCCGTTTCATCCAACAGATCCTTGTTGCTTAGCTGACGCGTTTCATCGCCGTAAAGGCGATTTCCTCAGAGATAAAATTCACACTGACCCTGGACGTCTTTTAAGTTCACAACTAATTACAAACAATCATCACATGGTAAGACATGCATTAACTCTTAGTACTCCGTGCATGAGTGCTCAGTCCCCATCATAGAGGATATTTAAACAATAACAGTAATCGTTAACCAATATAAACAATATAACCATTCCCAAAACGAATTATAACATTGCCCACATTTTGTATCATCCTCTTTAGAATATATAATATAGGTCTTAATATAATATTAAGCCTTCTAAATATTTTTTGTATTTTTTGAACCCATAGCTGAGTATCCTAAATAGCGGATCCAAATGAATTATAGACCCATATCTCGTTGTCTCCCTATTATCATTGGATTACATAGAGGGTATCACAAGTATATAATTAATATAGATCTCAAACATGAAACCACAAATGTATTCCACAATATATTCAAAACCAATTCAATTTATTTCAATAATATCGTTCAGTTCAAGTGACTCATTTAAACCTATAGGATATAATGTATCTAAGAGGTAAATCCAATAAACTTCTTGTTTGCATAGTATCTTATATCGATCTCCTCCTCTTGCTGTAGATTTTACAAATTCTAGCCCAGTTAATGAGAGGCTATCTGGGTTACTATTATGTTTTTCAAGGAAGTGTCGCGAGACACTGTGGGATCTTAGTCCCTTCAAAATATTCCTCCTGTGTTCATTAAAACGTAGTTTCAATTTTCTTGTTGTCCTACCTACATAATATAGGTTGCAACTACACCTTAGTAGATAAATCACATAGGATGAGTTACAATTAATGAAACCACGTATATTATACATTCTATTTGTCTCCGGATTTTCCACTGTACATACTTTGTTTTTAATATGACCACAGGTTATACAACGTGTCCCACCACATTTATAAGAACCATCAGGAACCAATGGAAACCATTGTAAGTGTGTTCCCATGGAAAAATTATCATTACTTGATAAAGAATTATCACTCGTATTTTTAACACTCATATTTTTAGCTACCGGTCGTGATTTCAGAAAACTTGGTGCTAACATGTTTTTAAGATTATTAGCTTTTTTAAAAACCACTACTGATTTTACTGGTAAAATAGCTTTCAAAACTGGATCTTGTTTTAGAATAGAATAGTTTGAGCATAATATGTTTCTTATTGCTATGGAAGACTCATTATATTTAGATATAAAAGCCCATTCCGCATTATCATTCCTTTTGATCTTTTTCATTGACATTTTCTTATTGTTAATCTCTGAATCTGTTTCTAATCCCAAACCTAAAGGTTTCTCGTTAGGGTTCAACAGTATTTCCCTATCCATTAGTTCTACTTCTTCAAATGCTTGTTGAACCAGCATAGGAGGATATCCTCTGTCCAGGAAATTTTTTGACATTATTTTAGCTTGCTGTAAAAAAACCTCTTTATCTGAACAATTGCGACGAATGCGCATGAATTGTCCCTTTGGTATATTCTTTTTCCATTTGTGGAAATGAGCACTTTTAAAGTGAAGATAGTTATTACAATCTACCTTTTTAAAAAATGTGGAAGTTGATATCCTACCATCTTTAACCATTAGAGACAAATCTAGAAACTCCATCTTGGTTTTGTGATATTGGTAAGTAAAATTAAGATGATAATCATTCTGATTCATATAGTCTACAAAAGCTCGTGCTCGTGGTTCTCCACCTTTCCAAATAAAAAACAAATCATCTATATAGCGGCCATAGAGGACGAGGTCCGCCCCGAACTCGCCCGCCCACACGCGGGATTCCTCAAGGGCTCCCACGTATAGGTTGGCATAGCTCGGGGCGAAGCGCGTCCCCATGGCCGTCCCTTTAATCTGTAAGTAGTAACCACCATCAAACAAAAAATAATTGTGTGTTAAAATAAATGTTATAGAGTCAACCAGAAACCTCTGGAGTTCGGCTGACAATTCACCACTTTGTCTAAGTGTTTCCTCAATAACCTCTATCCCTTTTGTGTGAGGGATATTAGTGTATAGGGATTCAGCATCCATAGTTAGAAATGCATAAGTATCATCCCATATAATATCCTGTAATAAACCCAAAAGATAAGAAGAATCACGTATATATGATCTTAATTTGGTTACTAGTGGTTGCAAGTGGAAATCCACATAGCTCGAGAGGTTAGCTGTCAATGAACCAAGACTCGAGATTATAGGACGCCCTGGGGGTGACTGTAACTGTTTATGAATTTTCGGCAAGTGATAATATATCGGCGTAATTGGGTGAGAGACATACAAAAATTCCATTTCTCTTTTGTGAATTATGCCCTCCTCCATACTCAAATCTAAAAAATCTTTCAATGATGATTTGTATAGTTCACCAGGATTATTTGGTAGCTTTTTATAAAACACATCATTATCTAGTTGTCTATGGGCTTCTCTTTTATAGTCTATCAGATCTTGAATGACAACTCCCCCGCCTTTATCGGCATTTTTAATAATAATGGAAGGGTCCTGCTGTAAAAACTTCAGAGCCTCATGCTCTTGATATGATAAATTAACACATCTTTTCTTCTTGTTGGTCTTTGTATTCCCTATCTTACCCCTATTTGGACAATCCTTTTGAGAGCATAGATCTTTGAATTGTTGCATGGTCACTTTATAGAAAACATCCATCTGTGGACTTTTCATGTGAACAGGGAAAAATTCAGATTTAGCTCTGAATTTCAATCTCTTGTCTACATTTTGTTGATTTATATCAAAAATCGTGACAGCAGGGTCTACCGTGCAATTATTCTCCTCCCATAGTTCTTCTAAAATATTCAGTGTTTGAACTTCCTGCTCAGTGTCTACAACAATAGGTTGACATGTGGTGTCTAATCCTTTGGTCTTCAATTTTTTATTTATAAAATATTTTTTACGACAAAGTAGTCTCATATACCTATTCAATTTGGTAAATAATTCAAATAGATTAGGACCTGTTGAAGGCGCAAAGTTCAGCCCTTTACTAAGAAGTTCAATTTCTGCTTCTGTCAACTCTTTTTTTGATAGATTAAAAACCCCTCTACTTTCAGGTGGCTTATGGTCACTACTCATAGTATACTCCATATTTTTATTTTGAGTTTTTCTTTTGTTTTTGTTTTTGTTATTTTTATTTATTTTATTATTATTTATATTTTTATTTTTGTTTTTATTTTTAATCTTACTCTTATTCTTATTTTTTCTTTTACAAGTCACTCTCTTTTTACTTTGTATAGCTTTACTTTGGTCTTCCTTTTCCTTATTTTGACCCATTTCCCTATCTGACTCAATCTGAGCATTAAGAGTTTGTATGTATTCACCAGTATAACTAGGTGTTAGTTCCAATTCCTTGTATCTAGGTCTGATGTATCTTCCCTGTCCTCTGATAGGTGTCTTGATCTCTTTTTTGTTGTACCTGTTGAGAGTAATTGATATCGATTCTGGTGTATTATATCTTTCCCTTTTTCTTTCTGTAATTGATATGTCCCTAAAAAAGAGACTCCTTCTGAATTTTTATTTTTACTTTTATTTAAAGATGATGCCCAGTTTGGATCCTCATCACCTGACCATTTTGAGTCTTTTTCGAAGAACTTTTTATGAGTTTTTGGTCTTACAGCTCTTTGGTCCTGTGGCTGTGTTCTATCAGATCGATATTCCTCCCTTTCACTGGACCTCCTTCTAAATGGTAACTCCTTATATCTATTAGAAGGGGAAGGGGCATCATTTTTCCTTTTCGGTCTAAATTGAGGTCTTGTCTCCCAGCGTCTTCCTCTGCTAGAACTTCTATCTACTTTTCCTTCTCTCCTGAATCTGTTATAAGTTCTCACTTTATCTTGTTGATAATCTTGTACATCTCTATCATACTTGGACTCTTTAGTATGTATGAGTTGACGTTCATACTCTACTACTCTCTCATTTGTTTTTTTATCCCTTTGAATCAGGGTTTCTATATCCTCATATGTCTCTAGTTTATTTTTAATAACTTCAATCTCTCTAGTCAAATTCTTGGCTTTCTCTTCCCTATATTTGACTAATAATTTCATTAGAGACATAGAACACTCATCCAATGTTAAATTCCATTGGGATAGCATATCAGCATCGTCTGGAAATGGGAAGGTTTTAAATAGTCTTAGTCCCCTTGGAACCATTTTTTTGTCTACATATCTCTGTAGACTGATTCCATCCCACCAGTGTCTCATCTCGGCTTTAAGTAAGTTCTCCAATTTGTTAAAGTCTCTATTGAGACTTAATTCCCTTGCTGGGACACTGGTGCGGCTGGACTCACAGTTCAAATAGGATTGTCTTCTCCTACTCCTATCCTCAAAACTAGATAGGGAAGTCATGATCAGTGCCGGATGCGCAGAAAAATGTAAACAATTATGAAAACAGATTCCAGCACTAAAAATGTCTGCTCAGACAAGGTACCAACGCTGGGGATCTGCACCCCCAAAAAATAGATATAAACACTCAGAAAGATGCGATAGGTAATTAAGTCTGCCACAAAGCACTCATGCACGGTGAAACAATAGAAAAGGGTATTTATTAAAACATTCTAAAATCCACATAAAAATGGTGTACACATTATAACCACATGTTGGAGATCTTAGCGCCAATTAGAACATATAACTAAGTAGGTGCACCTACACGATGTTCAAATCATCATAGATATGGTATGTAACCAGTCCAGTAACTTCTGCAACCACTAGTGTTATTGAAATGTAGCGCTATAAATTGTGTATGTTGCTTGGAGACAAAATTCCCGATGTTCGTGAGGCCACAGTTTGGAGCGTTAGATATTAATAATGGAGGCTATCTTACATAGATGGTAACAGGATTCCAGATGGTATAATCAAAGTAGGTATATGAAGTCTCTTACCAGATCCCTGGCATCACACGCAAGACCAATACCTTAATAGTACATTCCGATTCCTGTGTTTGATAAGCCTCCTTCAGTTGGAAAAAGAGTAAGAGATGTGAAGTCAGAGCTCTACTCACTGTTCCTCTCCGCTCCACGTGGTAAACAACTAATAGCGCCTGGGTTCGTGCACTCCTGACGTCATTGGAGTGCGCCCCGTCTTAGGCGAAACTCTCCGGAAAATGCTGGGAGATTAGCGGTTGCTAGTAAAGAAGCACTGTTTGTATGGAGATGGCACTCCGTTTCATCCAACAGATCCTTGTTGCTTAGCTGACGCGTTTCATCGCCGTAAAGGCGATTTCCTCAGAGATAAAATTCACACTGACCCTGGACGTCTTTTAAGTTCACAACTAATTACAAACAATCATCACATGGTAAGACATGCATTAACTCTTAGTACTCCGTGCATGAGTGCTCAGTCCCCATCATAGAGGATATTTAAACAATAACAGTAATCTTGCCAGTATTCTTGCCTAACTCATCATCAACCAGGGTCTCCTCACCTCCCACCCTTTGTGTCTCTAGAGACACATACGGAAGGTATGTAGCTGGATTTAAGGTGCCACATCGTTTGATGGTGATGTTTGAGGGTGCCATCAGGGCTAGTTCCCACATTGTGAATCTAGCTGAAGAAACATGTCTGGTTTGGGCTGAATTTAACAGAGCTGATACAGCATGGGGTGTATAGATAGTTGAATTATGTCCTAATACTACGTCCTCGCTCTTACTTACCAGAAGAGCCGTAGCTGTTACACTTCTGAGACATGTTGGGAGTGATCTTGCCACATTGTCTAATTGTGCACTGTAGTATGCTACCGGTCTGCTAGCGTCACCATGTTTCTGTGCGAGGACACCTGCTGCACAACCATCAGCTTCTGTACAAAATAGCTCAAAAGGCTTTTCATAATCAGGTATTCCCAATGCAGGTGCTCTCGTCAGACTATCTTTAAGATTAAAGAATGCTTGCTATGACTCTTCTGTGTGTACAACACGTTCTGGTTTTGAGGAAGAGACTAGCTCCTGCAATGGTAATGCCAGAAGAGAAAAACCTGGGATCCAGGATCTACAGTATCCACACATCCCCAAGAAAGTACGAATCTGCTTCTGGCTCTGCGGCAGAGTCATGTGTTGTATGGCCTCAATTCTGTCGGTTGTCAGGTGTCTTAGCCCCTTAGTGAGGCAGTGTCCTAAGTATTTGACCTTAGTCTGACATGGCTGTAATTTATCCTTTGCCACCTTGTGCCCTGTTTGTGAAAGATGAAGCAAAAACAATTTAGTATCATGTAAACATGACATAAAAGAATCAGAGCACAACAACAAATTGTCCACATATTGAATTAGAACAGACCCATTGTGGGGTTGAAAGGATTGCAAACAGTCATGTAAGGCTTTGGAGAAAATACTGGGGCTGTCAATGAACCCCTGGGGTAGTCTGGTCCATGTGTATTGCACTCCCCTGTAGGAGAATGCAAAAAGGTATTGGCAGTCAGGGTGAAGAGGGACTGAGAAGAAAGCAGAACATAGATCAATGACAGTAAAATGACTGGCAGACGGTGGAATCTGCATGAGGATGACAGCTGGATTCGGCACTACGGGGAATTGGCTCTCAACAACTTTATTAATTCCCCTTAAGTCCTGGATTAATCTATAGCCCCTCCCTATTTGCTGTACTGGCTGTACGAATTAAAATCCCTTGTTGTAACAGCCTCTCAATAACAGGATATACCCCTAGTTCCACCTCCGGTTTTAATGGATACTGTGGGATTTTTGGAGCTATCCTACCACTTTTTAGATTGACCATGACAGGGGCTACGTTTGCCATCAGTCCAGTGTCCTGTCCATCTCTGGTCCATAGGGAACCTGGTATTTCCAGCAACATCCCCTTTACTTGAGATGGACTTTGTTCTATAACAGGAGAGTGTAACATTAACCTTTGAGGGGTGTCCAATATATCCTGTACCTTATGTGCGACCTTCTCCGGTATATCTAAGAACACACCATCAGAAGTACAGTATATGACACATCCCATTTTACATAACAAGTCTCTCCCTAGCAAGTTAGTAGGAGCCGCTGCAGCCAAGAGAAACGAATGCTTAGTATGCAGAGGCCCGATAGTAACTTCAGCGGGTTTAGTTAGAGGATAATGTAACACTTTTCCCGTTACCCCCATAGCTGGAATAGTTTTACTGGTCACCTGTAGATTGAAAGGAGAGGTTATCACAGATCGGGCCGCCCCTGTATCTACAAGAAAAGTTTGTTTCCTACCAGCTATGTCAACTATGAATTTTGGTTCTTCACTCTGACTCTCAGTTAACCTCACTGGCTGTAGACTACAGGTATGACCTGACCCCTAGCGCTGACCATTGATTTCCCGCGCAGCATTTGCTGCTGTAATAAGCGCGGGTAAATGTGAGTCTTCTAGTCTATGTGAATCCCTCCTTGGAGGATATCTATGTGACCCTTCATTAGGATTATACCTTCCCTTTGTACAATCTTTTCTCATATGTCCTTCTTCTTTGCAATTGTAACATCTGAGCATTCTGCGTTTCCCGTTATGTGGGTTATATGCTGGTGGTCGTGTATGCATTTCCCCTAATGCCTGTATACTCACCGTCATCAACTTGTCACACTTTTCTTCCCTTTTCCTAAATATATTTTTGTCATGTTCCACAGCAACTTCTCTAAGAGAATCTACCGTGCTGCCTCTCCAACCAGGGTTTGAGGTTTGTACTCTTGTTTTTAGATTTTCCTTTAAACCATCCATCAGTACTGTTACCGCTACTTCCCTATGATGTGGGTTCTCCCTTATATCTGATATCCCCGTAAACTGTGTCATTGATGCAAGTGCTCTACCGAAATAATCCGCTGCAGTTTCACTGTCTTTCTGTTTTATGGTGAAAATCTTACTCCAATTCACCACTACTGGAAAATATATAGCTAAGCGTTTGACAATTCTTTCTATATTCTTTTGGTTAATCTCATCAGTCAAGGTGTCATCTTCCTCCAACAAACAATCTTCAATAAATTTTTGTATGTTAGTATTGGGAGAAAGACACGCCCTCAACACTACACGCCAATCCTTATTGGTTGGTTCGTGGGCATTTCGTAAGTCTTTAAGAAATTTCTGACATTTAGCTAACTCCTTTCTAGGATCTGGGAATTCAGTCATAATGGAACGTAATTCTGATCTAGTCCAGGGACAATGCATTGTAACATTTCTTAAAGGAACTACACCATCCTTATCCGGTTTCCCATTGGGAACTGATATTGTGCGGACTGGGAACGCACCCTCTGGTACACTGACTTCAGGGGACACTACAGGATTTGCTGGTTCTAGATTTAGAACGCTTTCACTCCTAGTGATCACGCTACTCTCACCTATCTCAGCCATTTTCTCATACTTGCGCTGAGCCTCTAGTACACTAACGGCATGGGCAATGGCCGAAATCACAGTGGGTTCATCTTCATTTTCAGATACACTTGATTTAAACTGGCTTAAAACAGGATACAACTTAGCAATTTTTCTATTTTCAGTTTTAACAACAGCTGTACTTACCCCTCCCACCACATAAGGTGGCGGGGGCGCGCTTGCGCTGAGTTCGACGGTTACTTCCGTTGTGCGCGTGCTTTTAGCCACGCCTACTTCCGCTTTGCAGTCGCTGTTGTGCCACGTGTTACCTTCCATTTGCCACAATTTTAAACAATCATTATGTTTATTCCTCACTTTCGTTGAGGTAATCAACCATACTTTATCTTTTACAGTATTTAGTACCTCTGCATTAAAACTTCCTATTGTTGGGAAAGGCCTATCACAACCTTTGGTCATCTTGACCCACGCGTTGCAATACGCAGTTGCGTATGCACCATATTTCTTAGAAATGAGAAATCTCGCTGAACCAATAGGACCTTCCTTAGGCAGTACCTTGGCCTTCTCTAGCGTTTGCTTAGCACCCATATTGAACAATAGGGTCCCAGAAATATCACAATATCCTGCCACAAAATAGGGTTCCAGAAATAACACAATATTCAGCCACTAATTTTCAACACTACCGCTAGAGATATTTTACCGGCCTGTGGACGTATTTGCTACAAGCCGCGTCCACTCGCTTCCTCTTGTATTAAACAAGGACCCCTAATACAGAAATATCAATGCGGACTAAAGGGTTATCAGCTTCCTGATCACCCCTGACTCTCCAACAAAAATCTGTTGAGTTTATTACAACTGGTAGCATCCGGTAAAGTCAATTACCAGCCTTACCAACATAATTCCTCCCCGTTACTTCCAAGTCACAATCACGACTTTCCTTGCCGTGCGGTGCAATCTCAACGCTTAAAGCTAATCCGTAAGCGATGCGATTACCCTTGGGTGCACGTCGCGAAAACTTATTCAGTTTCCGCCCCCCGGTATACCTGCCTTGTATATCGTACACCAGTTGGGCACCTGCCTCGTCAAACAGCAACTGACACTCTATTTTGCACTAGATAAAACCTTAGTGTATTTAAAGTCAACAAATCACACGACATACTCCTTTTCTGCACAGAAAATAAAAGAATTCCCAACAATAGTAATAATGTCCCAGAGGTTTTCACAAGTAATTATATTATGCACATATAATAACTATCAAGACGATTGTTTAACCACGTGGCAAATCTACCGGAAGTTCGCGTACGCACAGCAGGAAATACACATACGCTAAGCAATGCAATACAGTTAAAATGCACAATGACAGAAAAAAGAAACAGTTTTCTCTTTTGTCCCTAGGTTCTAGTTAGCGTGCCCTAGATAATGCAAAATGGACATTCGGTTTCACAACACAGAGTAAAATTCAGGTTTTGAACACCATGCGTTCTTACCCGTTTATGACGCGTCTCCACCCTTTGTTGCGGAACCGAAATCCGTTGGTCTTGCGTATCATCGGCAACGAAACCTCCAAAGCTCACGAGCCCCCAAATTGTTATGTGCGTATTGTCGCTAACCAATAACGATTGTCGAACCTCGATTTGTGTTTCCAAAGCACAAAGATTTATTCGTAATAAGTAGAATAATATGCTCAAGCGAAGTAATAGTAAATACAGCCGTTACTTATCGCAGGCGCTCTGGATCCAGTGCAGTCATTCAATCCTGAAGTCTGGGGACAAGATGTCTGCAATCTGGATCACAAGCTGCTGCTTATATACACAATCAAATACAGTAATACAATGAAGATGGTATAGCTTGCATCTATTGGTCCAGGTCTCAGGAATGTCCAAGGGGTTGTCAATCATTGGCTGGTTCATCCTAAGGAATCCAAAGGAGGGGGTCATCTCTGCAGGGGGTATGCTCTTCTCTTCCCGCCAGGATTCCTTAGTCTTAAGTAGTTCATAATTCCCTATCATTCATAACTTGTGTATGCACTCTGCGATTCCCTCGCAGAGTGAAACAAACAGTAGGATATGTAACAAGGTTCATTATGGTACCACTCATGATCTTATTCCTTCAACCCGTTCCGTGTATTTCACTAATAGGCATGTAACTCTGATATAACATATAAATACTACTATATTTCGACATAACTGACTATGTGTTGCAACTACCATTAATGTGTACTATTTTATAAGTATGCGTGTTTGTGCGAATGTATGGTAAAAGACCAATTACTGTTGCTGCCACGTGTAGTGGATGCGTACGCCCTTTCACGCCGTAGCGTGACCTTGTACAGCGTAGCGTACCGTGCGCATCTTTTCAGACAAAGACAACCAAGTCTTTAATTGAAATGACTTTATCCAATTTGCTGACTTCGACAATTTGCATTACAAGTGTTTGGGGTGTCAGATATTCCCCTCTTTGAAAAAAACTATTTTTCTGGTGCTGAAATTATTATCTAGCATCACTATATCTTTCTGAATTTGCACTACAAGTGCTTGGGGTGTCAAATAATCCCCTCTTTGAAAAAAACTATTTTTCTGGTGCTGAAATTATTATCTAGCAGCACTATATCTTTCTGAATTTGCACTGCAAGTGCTTGGGGTGTCAGATATTCCCCTCTTTGAAAAAAAACAATTTTTCTAGTGCTGAAATGTTTAGATACCAGCACTATATATTTCTGAATTTGCACTACAAGTGCTTTGGGTTTCATTAAAATGGATTCACAGCAGTCCAACATATGAGAGGGATCAGCAAACAGCTGCTGGCACTAGTCCTGATGGTAGTGTTCCCTGTACGTAATCTGGTAAAGCCTATGCAAAAGTACATAGTCTTTTTAAGTCAGAGAAAAAAACACACCAAAAAAAACCCTTTTACTGTGTTGAAGAGGTGTAACTGATGAAAAGTTAACTGCCGAGAAAAAAAAAAATTGCCAACGTGCTATTCTACACACGCAGTGGCAAAGAAAAAATGAGGCTGTCACCTTTCTCTATTAGTGCGAGATCTAAAAATGTTACAGAGCCTTCTTCTTGTAAGGTCAGTCGTGACCAAGCAAGACCAAGTAATTTGGAGTCCAAAAGTGGTGCACAACAACTGTTACGTGTGAAAGTCAAGCTGCAAGAAAACAGTAAGGCATTAGAGAAAAATGTATGCTCAGAATCAGAAATGACACCAATCCCTGAGGAGAGTCCATCCACGAGTGATAGCATTTCTGCTGATCTGTGCCTGAACAGCCCAAGTGAAGCCGGTGATACACCAAGTGAGAATGACACTTTGGAATTAGAAGAGGATGAGGCGGAGATTTGTGTAGCCGACGAGGGCGCTGATGAGGATGCGGTTGATTGTGTAAGTCTTGCACCAGTGGCAGCAGTGTGGCATCAGTGGCAGCAGTTCTGGCACATGAGGTTCTGTCAACAAATTGCACATTCCAAACAGAAGCAGGGATGATGCAGGTGGCAGACCACAACAGTTTGACATATGGGCTGGTTTGAAAGATTTTACCAAATAATGTGTGACCTTAGCTCCAACCAATCCTACTATTAACATGCAAAGGATGGTGGAGGGCCTAGCAGGGATTAAACTGTATTTTTCCTAATTTGCACTAATAAGGTTTGGGTGTAATATACACCCAAAGACTAGTGCTCAATTGCTAAGAGTCATTGATGAAGAGGAAGACAAGCAGGCTTGTCTGTAGAATATGCAGGCAAATTCTACAGCGTTTTATAGGTAACACCCAAAGAGAAGAGCTCCATTGCTAATTGTAATTGCTGAATAGAAATTATAGGGCTGCCTGGCTTGGTCTAAATCTGCACTTACATTTTATTGTACCGTAGCTCACTCAGAAACAGGAGAGGTGGCAGGGTTCAATGCTAATCTTCCTCAAACAATACTAATTCATCCCACCATCATAGAAGTCTGTGTACTATGATGTAATTGTCGATAATGGCCTTCCGAATGGAATTAGTATTTCATTTTAGGGCAGAGCTGTCACAAATTTTTTTTACAGCAGAGCAAATATCAAAATGTTGTGCTGACTCATATGCATCACCACTGGGTGTCTTGGGAAAGCTACTTTTTTTCCGACAAACAGTTGCCAGAGAAACTGAAGGAGTAGACATCATTACAAGATGTTGAAAGCTCTTGGATCCTGGCGAAGCAAATTAAGTAGTTAATCTACAATTAAAATATAGTTACCACATTTACTTTGTTTTATTTCAGCCGTTAAATTTCTGTAGCTCCTTCTCAAAATGTATAATTAAGGCAATCACTTGACTCAAGCTAACCGTGTATGCACTCTCTTCACAGGTGACTACTTCGCTGGACTAAAGTACATTCCCCTCAAATGCTACTCTTCTTGCAGCTGCTGCATTCTCCTATAGACTGCTGCAGAGTCCCGAAAATGACCCTACATTTTTTGGGACACAAACAGCATCTCCTACATGTCATTGTCATTTTTTTAAAAGTTCTGTAACACCAAGTTGATTGTGTGAGCAAAACAGGAAATGTGATGGAATTCCCCCCCGCTGTAATGCTTGAACAATATTGGTGTCGTTATCAGAAATGACATATCCTCAGGAGAGTCCAAGCAGGAATAGCCATGTTGCAATGACATCCCTTACTTTTTGTAACAGAGTGTCAGCTGTATGCCTCTTACTGAAGCCGCTGAAACACAGAGTAGCCTACTTCTGAAAAATGTTACATACTTGGGTACATACTGTTGCTGTTCCTGCTGGTGAAGGCGAATCACCAACCCAGTGGGCTGTCACAGTCATTTAATCTTTAGTTTGCCCACATATCTGTGGTTAAGTGTACAGTGGGTAGAATGGCATTTGTATCCCAATAATTAAATTTTTATGAACCTTCTGGTAGAGGTGAGGAATAGCTTTTCTAGTAAAATGGTGTTGAGATGGAATTTGGTAACGGGGACAGAAAACCTCAAGTAACTGTCTAAAACCAGCTGCATTAATAGTGGACATTGGACGCAGATCTAATACTAGCATAGTCCCCATGGCGTCTGTGATCCGCTTTGCGACTGGGTGACAGGTTTCATACTTGCTTCCTCTTGCAAACGATTGTTTAACAGTCAATTGTTACTTCTGGGGATATTGATGATGAAGGTGTTGGGGGTGTAGATTACAGGTGCTGGGATCTAGATGAGAGAAGGGAGGTAGATGATGCTGGACTGCTTGTTGTTATTTTTTTAACATAAGTTTCTGATTTTCCCAACAGCTTTCCATGAACTCAATTCAAATGCCGTAACATGGATGAGGATCCTAGATGGTTAAGATCCCTACCTCTACTGAGTGTGGCTTTAAAAACGTTACAAATGGCTAGACACCTGTTGTCAGGATTTGTGTAAAAATAATTCCACACATAAGAGGTGAATTTTTGGTCTTATGACAATGGCCTTTTTCTTATCACTGACAAGAACTGCTGCAATCTTTGTTTGAAAGTGTATGAAAATAATATTGTGACCTACAAGGTGGTCAAAATTGAATGGAAATGACTGGAAATTAGTGTTAGTGAGGTTAATAATAATGTAGTTACAAAATAATACCTAAATTATGTTATTTTTGCCCAAAAAATTGAATTTTTTTAAAAAATAGCAAAACAAAACCAAAACCAATACACTCATGGGCGGTTTTGGAAAAACCAAAACACTAAGGTAATCCAGATTCAAAACCGAAACCAAAACACTGGGGTCAGTGAACATCTCTATTTTGAAAGTTCTTTGTTGCTGTCTCACTATTTGCTTTTCCTTTTAAAATCTAGAACAGTCTCTCCGTTACACACTCATCACAAGAAAAGTCCAAAATATTTCAAAAGATGACAGATTAAGAGGCAATTTAGGAGTGATTTTGATAATGGGGAGGACTAGTGGCCGAAACTACTAGCCACTTCAATCAAGTTTCAACCCTCATTCCATTCAATTTGTTCTAGCTAGTACCGTTACTCTATATTCCCACTGCTTTGTGGCTAATCAAAAGTATGTAACTTGCTATCACTGCTCATACATTATAAAGTTATTACCAATAAAATTAATATCCCTATCACTTTCTATAACCCTGGGGATACCCCATCTACTAACAAAAACCCTGAGTATGACACAGCAATACATTAGAAATATTTCAGTAAACCTTTACCCAGATATATTTCATCGGTACACCAGTACATACTTGAGGATCCTGCAAGGTAGTAATTGGATGAAGTGGATTTGTTTTACCTGAAGAAAGTCCACCTGTAAGAGGGGTATGGGATGGCTCTATTGGTATTGTCTTCCTGACGTTTTCTCTCAATCAAGTAAGACAGGGCATTGCCTTCCTACCAGCTTGAGAAGAAAAGTCTGATGCATACCAGTATGCTCTTACCCGCTTGCACATACCTTCTTTATCCAGCTGAGTTAGACCATGTGCTGTTTCAGCTAGGCCTGGAAGATATACTCTGGGAGCCACAGGCCTACCTTGTCCATCTCTCCAGGGTCCAGCAGACTCCTGACCACATCCCTTTGCCTTCCAGACTGTTTATTCTTCAGGTAACACAAATCTCATATATATTAACTAATTTATGTGTGTGTACAATTTAAAACAATAAAAAGGAAAAAAACAAAACATTGATTTGTCAGTTGTCACGTAAAAACCCTGCTGTCCATTTGACAGCTATGTCCGCCCTGTTGTCAAAATCATGTACAGTCATGTGTGTGTTAACTTAAATAACAGCTACTTCAGTTGGTAACTGTGTCACTGTCACAAGACCTCCATGTAATGTGAGTGTTCTACTTATATACTGCCATTGTCGTAAAAGACTAACGTATATCAATTGATTTACCCTTTGCCAATTCACATGCCATTTTCAATCCCACACATTCAGCTATTTGGCTACGTGGGAAGGGCAAAGGAGTCCATTTCTATAACACTTTCCTCAATTATAACAGTATCCAGTACATGTCTGACTATAAAAAAATACAAAACATGAAAATTTTACATTTACTAGGGTTTCACTTATGTCAGGTCTTGTGGAAAAAAACTTATTCCAATATCCATATCTGTATGTCTACCTACTTTAGCTGCAGTGAGTCTCCTGTCTCAACCCTTTGTGCATATAGAGGCACATTTTACACAGGAGACAAAAAGGCAGATACCATATGCAATCTATAAAACATGAATCATATTTCCACAACAAAACTACTGCTTAAGATCAGCAGCTTCTAAACACATAAAAACAAACCCCTAGCTGCTTCCGTGACTATGTCAATGTAGTGTGTACCTCTGATTCTGTCCGATGTCACAAATGCCTTTACCCCATGAGTGAGACCATGTCTACGTGTTTTTGTATCTCTTTCTAAGAAAAGAATAAGATACTGACAGAGATGTTAAGGATGAGAAATATGAGAGCAAAGAATAATAAAGCAAAAAGGATTTGCAGACAAACAGAAAAGTAGAAACAGAGCAGGAGATTTTACAACAAAATGACAGCTGGATTGGACACTACAGGAAAATGGTTCTACTATTCCACTAATCCCCTTAGCTATTCACTAAACTATGACCTCTCCCCATTCTTCTCAAGCTTAACTGGGAGTTATGTCACCCATCCAATCCAGTGTCGTCCATCGTTCGCTCGTATGGAACTTAGTATCTTCTGATCACACTAACTATATACCTTTTGCGATAGACTTTCATGACTATAATGGAGAAGTAGAAAACTAATCCTTTGTGACACATACTGTGTATCTCCCATGTGTGTCCTCCTGAAATACATAAAACAACATTAGAGCGAAGCAGGTGCACACTTCATTTTAAATAATTAATCTCAGCCAAATAGGTTATCATAGGCCATTGCACCTAGAATAAAGAATGTTACAATGACCCATTGTTAATTTTGTCTTTCAAGAGAAATATTTTGTACTCCTCCAGCAATCCCCTTAATTACTAAGTATATATATTTCTTTGTTTGTCCTATCTACAGAAAAGAGGAGCAAAACAAAGTTAGTTTCAAATAACAAATAAAAACAAACATTTTCATTCCTTATTATCGACCAGCAGACAGGAAAGTCAAGCAACAACAAGAATATATTTAAGTTAATTTCTCTCTAAACCTGAACAATGACACTTGCCACAGATTAATATTTTCCCTGCCTGGTTGTAGGATTACAGGTATGACCTGACCCCTAGAGTTGGCTATTGTTCTCCCACAAAGCTGCTATGAGGTGTGTGGACAACTGTTAAGAAACCTCTGAGACTTGTGTGCGCCTTCTCTGTGGGTATCTATGTGATTCCCCCATAGGTGGCCCAAATTTCTTTGCTACCACTCTTGTTCTTTCTGTACAATCCTTTGCTAGGTGTCCTGTTTTAGTGCATCTAAAACACTTCCTCAACTCATGTTGTTTCCATTCCTTATACCAAGTTGTATTATACTGTGGTCGTGTGTGCAGTCTTTCTACTGCTTGGATACTTACCATCATTAACCTATCACTTTTTCTGTTTATTTATATATATGTTCGATAGCTGACTCCCTGAGAGCATCTACTGTGAGCCCTCTCCAGTTAGGAAATTAATTTTGCACCCTGATTTTCAAACTTTCCTTGAGGCCATCCATTAAAACTGAAACAGCTACCTCTCTGTAGTGCAGATCATCCTTTATGTCTGATAGCCCAGTGTATTTGGCCATCACTATCAGAGCTCTAGAAAAATAGTCTGCTGCATTTTCACTATCCTTTTGGTTGATAGTAAAAATTTTACTCCAGTTTACTACCACTAGAAAGTATATGGCCAACTGAGAGATTATGGGTTTAATATTTTCCTGATTATCATCATCTGTTAAGGACTTCTCTTCCTCCAACATACAATCCTCAATAAACTTTTGTATATCAGTATTGAGAGGAATACAGACCCTCAACACCACTCGCCAATCTTTATTAGTTGTGTCATGTGCATTGCCTAAATCTCTAACAAATTTCTGACATTTGGCCAAATCTTTCCTAGGATCTGGGAAATCAGACATAATTAAACGCTGATACAAGAAAGAGAAAAGAATGAATAGTACTGAAAGGAGCACTCTTTTATTCAGATACTTGAATTATTATCATTTATGTACGTTAAAATGAACAACCTTTATTAGTAAATTTAAAATAAATAAGCGAAATATTAAAATACGAAATTTGATACAAATTGACCTGAATATTACATCAGTTAAAAAAGGTAGAAAACTACCACGTTGGCCTGATGCTATGTATAATCCCTCTTATTATTAATAGAGTGTATTCATGAAATATAGTCACTAGGGTTAATTATAAGAAGGGCTATGGTAAACCTATTATTTTAAATCCACCAGGAGGCAGGCTTGAGTCCGCTTACTGAATAGACTTAGCTAGTCCACATATATCATTATTACCACTCTCTGATCGTAATCACTATTATAAGGAATGAGGTAATGGTAAATCTAATGATTTATGAATTAGGAACGTGTTCCCTATCAGGGTATCACTAATCACTGATCATAAGGGTAAAAGCTGGTATACTACATGTATAGTCTCAGGAGGTCCACTGGTTAATGTGCTCACCAGTTCATAGATCCCCTTGATTCTTGACTAACTATATAGATTATTGTAATTCACCCTGATACATTCTGTCTGCTGTATCATAGCGCTGGATTATCTAGCTCGATAAATCGCTAACTAGTGTCAGTGAGTCGAGGACTGCTAAACCCTAAGTCTCATTTCATGGATATGAGAGAATATATTGATATAAAACACAGCTGCTCTTAATTATTAGATAGTGAGGACATAGCATACAGGCTCAGCGTGAACGCCAACGCGCGTTTCGCTTATGAGCTTTAACAAGGCAACCAGACTGACGGTTCCAATTGGCTTTATAAAGGGATGAGCCCGCCCACTCTATGACGCTCGTGTGTCACGTTAGACTGGACACTGTGCATTCCCCGATATTTGCAAGCGTTAATAGGTTATAGAACATCACATGACTCCGTCATGTGTTCAATGATGTGGTTTGTTGATATTCTCATTTTACAAGGGGAGGCCTGTCATAAATCAAGCAGTGTAATTGGTCCCCTGCTATATCGATGGTAACAGAATTTTAATGGTGTTCTGACATATTTTCATGGTAAGTATATCTCTTCCACCTCACCAACAATATATAGAAAATAACATTAAATAGGGTGGACTTGATCATTCATTGATGCACCACCTTCATATTATTTCATTGAAAATATACTTATTAATTCTGCATTTAACTATTAATTAAGATGACCTGATATTATTATATTAAAGATATAGGATTTCTGAGCGCTATTGAAACATCGGGTGTATATAATAGGTGATATAGCTCATAGCTCCCTCCTACTATTTACAATGTTTTAACATATTTTCTTAATAAGGATATATATACTTTCCACCACGGCAACCTTATATAAATAATAACTACTTATTAATGACTGAAGGAATATTTGTCATTCATTAATGTGCCATTTTCATGTCATTACGATAGGAATCTAATTAATAGTTCTGCATTCACCCAGTAATTATTAAGATGATCTAGTGGTATTATAAATCTAGAAATTCTGACCAATATTATGCATCAGATATGTAAAATATTTGCTATGGATTATGTCTCCCTCAAAATAGTTGGGGTAAATTGCTTGCTACATTATGGCAGTATCTAGTTGTATATTCAATATATACATCTCTATTCCTTAATATGAGCCTGAGCCCCTATTGTTAATGATCTTCGTTTATATTAAAGCGCACTAATATTGGTCATCAAAAGTTATTTATATAATATATATAAACCTAGGACTGGGTGCTGACTCTTAATATCATTATCTAGTGTCCAGTGAGTCCGTGAATCATCATAGTACTGTACATCGTGTATTTAGATTATAGTTTACTAATTATGAATGGAAATCATCTGTTTATTCAGGTAACTTAATCCTAATTATTTTCTAGTGATGATGTGACAATAGTGATTAGAAATGTAGGTGACTGTAACTTTGCTAAATAACTAAAACGTGATGTGATATTAATTAGTTAGGGTAAGCTTACAACGCTTACTTATTAGTGATTATACGTAAAATCTATAATAACCATTGTGTTGTGTATTTAATTATAGGGTATTAATGACACTAATTGTCAGTCTAATTCCCAGTCAGCTAGGGTTCCATTACAAGTTTTATACATTAAGTATTTAATGTAGTGTAGGTGTTAAACATAGACTTCTATATTGTCGTGTGGTCAGTGATATATATAGGTCTAAAATGCTCTGATTAAGATCAAATTGCTCCTACTAATTCAAGAAAACACCATATAGTTACTGTTGTCATTAAGGCCTTTAGGGGTGAGACTTCCCATTAAAAAGATTTTTTTAGTCTCATGTTTCAGAAGCTCAGTTTTAATATCCCCTCCCCTTAGACCTAACGTGATTTGTTCCATCGCATATGCTTTAAGATGTTTGGGATCATTATCATGATGTGTCAAGAAATGCTTTGCCACTGTAGTCAGTGGTTTCATATTTGTTCTATCCCTATTGGCATTGCGTATATTCCCAGCGTGTTCCAGGATTCTTTTCTTAAGCGGTCTGCTGGTCATACCTATATAGTTGAGTTGGCAGGGGCAAGTTAGACAATATATTGTGTTAGGAGTATTGCAGTTGAGAAACTGATCTATAACCCATTTTTGTTGGAATTTGTCTACATATTCCTTTGTTGGAATTGCATATTGACATGCTTTACAAATTCCACATCGGAAAAAGCCTTTTGGCCTAGTTGACAACTGTTTACAGGGTGACTGAAGTGAACTATGCACAAGTTGGTCCTTAAGATTTTTGGAACGTCTCCACGTGATTTGAACCTTGTTTTGTAGGGTTTGACTAAGGTCCTCATCTGTCATGAGGACATGCCAATGATTCTGGAAAATAGATAAAATATCCTTCCATTCTGTACAGTAAGTACCTATCATTCTGGTGTCATCATGTTTGTTTTTCTTATTATTGGGAGAAGGATATAAAAGAGATTCTCTGCTTCTCATCCTAACATCCTGTTCTGCTTGTCTGATGGTATTTTTACTGTAACCACGGTCAAGGAATCTCTGTTTCACTTCATTAGCTCGTTTTGTAAATGTTGCTTCATCCGAACAGTTCCTCTTCACTCTTAATAGTTCCCCCTTTGGAACCCCTTTAATGACCGGGGGGAAGTGTGAACTTGTAAAGTGAAGAAGACTGTTCGTGGCCGTTTTTTTACGATATATATCAGTATTTAGTCTTCCATCTGGGGTTTTTGTGATCGTCAGATCCAAAAAATGAATCGTGGTTTCGTTAATTTCAGAGGTTAATTTAAGGTTTATATCATTGGTGTTTAATACTGTTACAAATTCATGGAATAATGAGTCCTGATCATCCCATAATACTAACACGTCATCTATATACCGTAACCACAGGCTTATGTGGTTCGTATATTTTTCATGTTGAGAGTTGAATACATATACCCTCTCCCACCATCCTAGGAAGAGGTTGGCGTACGTGGGGGCACATGCCGTCCCCATTGCTGTCCCGCGTATCTGTAGGAAGAATTTATCTTCAAATATAAAATAATTTTTGGTCAAAATGAATTGTAATAGTTGTATGAGGAAATCATTGATGCTACTCTGTTTTTCCATATTAAGAAAGTATCGTACAGCATTAATGCCTTGATGATGAGGTATATTGCTATATAGAGATTTCACATCCAGGGATGCCAACTTCGTAGAGTTGTTAACTGACACATTGTTTAGTTTGACTAGAACGTCCAATGTATCTTTTACGTATGAGTTTAAACTTATTACATGTTTGCGTAGCTGAAGATCTAAGTATCTGCTTGCCTTCTCAGTAAGACATCCTACCCCCGACACTATGGGTCTTCCCGGGGGGTTGGACTCATTTTTATGTACTTTGGGGATCAAATATATTGTGGCTATTTTGGGGTTTTGTACCTCAAGATATTCATAGTCACCTTTCGTTATTGTTCCCCCATTGTATGCTTCAAAAATGAGTTTTTTGTATATTGCTAAGTAATTGGCTGTAGGGTTAAAGATAATGCGTTTATAACAATTTACGTCATTCAGTTGTTTGTGCATTTCTATCAGATATAATTCCCTAGGCCATAACACAATATTACCCCCTTTGTCTGAGGGTTTGATGATGGTGTCCTCCCAAGTTTGTATCTCTTTTAATGCTTTCCTCTCTGTTGTAGACATATTATTTCCTCTTACTTTTCTTTGAAATGATTTGTTGTATAATTTGTCCAGATCTTTGGAAACTAAGTCCCTATAGACTTTAATTTGGGGACATATAGTTGTATCCGGCCAAAATGTTGATTTCTTTTTAAATTTAGGGCGTGTATCCTTTATACTTAGGGGTTGATCGTCTGTATCTAATTCTTCCAGTATTTGCAGTGCATTCTGTTCTGCTACAGTACCAAGAAAAAATTGTCATTGTTGTATCAGGTTCATGGGATTCATAAGAAGAAGCGATGTTGGATTTATTTGAATAGAACTTTTTGAGTAGTAATTTCCTCGAGAAGAGCATTAGGACCTTCTCCCAAGTAAATCTGTCAAATTTATGGGAAGGGGAGAACGAAAGACCTTTACTTAGAAGTTGAATGTGAGTTGTACTTAATTCTCGATCTGTCAGATTAATAATTCTTAATTGATCTTCTAAAGTTTGGTTCTTCGGTAATTCCTCCGTGGTGGATAGGGAACATCCTGCTCCTCCATATTTTTCCTTTTTCTTTCTGTATTTCTCCCCCCCCCCTCCCCCCTGCGTATCTGTCTGTTCTTGACTTGTTTCCTCCCTCCCGATATTTTGGGCGTTGTTCTAAAAAATCCCTTCTATAATGGGAATCTTCTCTTGAAGACATAGATGGGTCAGTTGTTTCTCCCTCTGAGGAGTCAATTTCAGACATACTTGTGAAGGAGACAGATTTATTTGATGGTTTTCGTTGTTGCCATTTAAAAACAGTGTTGTTGAGATAGTCATTACGATCTCTCGTAAATTTAGTGCGTTTTTTATCCATCACTGTTTTCTCAAATTGGTCCAACTCCTTCCTAAATTTCTCATACGCCTTTTGAAAGGTGTCCAAATTCTCAAATTGTTTAAGTTTGTCACCCAATATGTTGATCTCTTTTGTGTATTGTTCCAACATTAAACTATCATGTCTTATTAGAATTTGGATCAAATCATGAGAACATTTTGTTAACACTATTTCCCATTCCCTTTTACGGTCCTCATTAAATAATTCAAAGGCTGGGTACAATTTGGGTCTTAGTCCCCTAGGGACTATGCTTTGTTTTGTATATGTATTAAACATTGTTTTGTTCCAAACCGTTTTGGTTTGTTTAAACATAATATTTTTTAAAATAGACAGATCTTGTACCCAGTCCTCATTTTTGTTATCCCTTACACTAGAGCCAAATAACAACTCCATATCTACAACATACATAAATGATAATAATTCAAGTATCTGAATAAAAGAGTGCTTCTTTCAGTACTATTCCTTCTTTTCTCTTTCTTGTATTAATGTTCTAAAACAGTACTGGAGCACCTCCCCGAGTTATATTGGGTAACAATTACACCAATTTATACATAAAGGGTTTTATAGCCTGGTGCTGAGTACACCTCAAACTATAATTAAACGCTGCTCAGATCTAGTCCATGGACAATGCATTGCTACATGTTTTATGGGAACTACACCATCTTTGTCCGCCTTCCCATTTGGAACTGCTATTGTCCGGACAGGATGTAAACCTATCAAATCCCTACATTCTGGACTAATTGCTGGAACTACTGTTGCAGTGTAATGAATGTTCCCCTTTCTATTAATTTCTACATTATTCTCACCAATTTCAGCCGCTGCCCCTGCTGGTGGGACCGTTCCTTTTCATTGTCCGTGTGGTGCCTCTTGTCTGTTAGTAGCATGGGCAATGGCTGAAATGATGGTGGGTTCACCTTCTTCTGACACCTTACCCTTAACATGACTTATTACAGGATACAAGTTACTAGTTACATTTTTAACATTTTTGGTATCGGCTGTACTTAACACCCCAACCGCATTTGGCGGCGGGGGCGCGCTTGCACTCACTTATTTTTGCTTTGCAACACTTCCTTCCTGTATGCATATATTATTACCCTGCCAAGTATTACCTTTTTGTTTCAACAACTTTAAGCAGTCATCGTTTTCAATTCTCGTTTTTGTTGATTTAATCAAACATACTTTATCTCTAACATTATTTGATACCTGTGAATCGAAAGTACCAACCATGGGAAAAGGTTTCACACACTCATTGGTCATCTTGACCCAGTTATCACAGAACGCCATTGCATACGCACCATATTTTACACACTGTCACGAATCTGAATAATATTTAGTGGATCCCTTGTCTCTGCCTGAGAGTAGACCTCACTCAGGAGCGCGGAGTCTCACGAGTAGGAGGTTTTCGCCAGTGACCCCTGCAAGAGGGTATGAATTTCACTGCTCCTATCTCGCAGGTCACGGTCTCCTGAATGAATGTTGGCAGAGTAACAGTGGAGCTTGAAACAACGGGTTGATAACGGGTAGTCAGAGAGACCCTGGAGCTTAATAGTCGTTGGTTCAGTGGCAATACAAGTGTCGGCAATACTGGGATATGATAATTTAGATATAGATGATGCGTCAGGACTACTGCAGATGAATATGGATACAGTACAGTTGAAGCACAGAGATAATGGATTAGAGCTGACTGATCTGTAGCTGGCAACACAGAGCAACCGCAGATAAACTAATGCAGCAATAGTTCAGATGGAAGTGATGATGAGGTAGAACTGGCTGATCCATAATTAGTAACCCAGGGCAAAGGCAGAATAACTAATACAGCAACAGTTCAGATGAAAGTGATGATGAGGTAGAACTGGCTGATCTGTAATTGGTAACTCCGGGCAACAGCAGAAGAAACATTGATACAGCAAACAATATAAACAGTAATGGAAAGAGATAATAACTTAAACGACTTCGGGGAATAACTAATACCACAACAATTCAACGATAGTAGTAACAAGGATAGAACTAGCTGATCAGAAAGAGGTAACTCATAGTATAGTAGGGGAATCACTGGTACATCGGCAGTTTAATGGTGAAAGAGCAATGGTGAAATAGAACTTAGCTGATCCATAGGTAATAACTCAGAGCATAACAGGCGAATCATTGGCACAGCGGCAGTTCAAACAGAGGCAGACATAGAATAGAACTTAGCTGATCCACAAATGATGATTCAAGCAACAGGTGAGTTACTGGTACAGCGACAGTTCAATATATGAAAGTAACGGAGAAATACAACTGATCAAGCTGATCCTTGAATGGTGATTCAGAACAATGGGTGAGTTACTGGTAAAGCGGCAGTCCTAGCGTAGAAGAAGTAGTGGCGTTGAGCTAGCTCATCCGTAGGTGGTGATTCCAGAGCAGCCGTAATGAGTACAGGTGCAACAGGCAGTTCGTTAACAGCAGTTCAATATACAGGAGAAACGGAGGAATAGAACTTAGCTGATCCGTGAAGGATGATTCAGAGCAACAAACAAGTTACTGGTGCAGCGGCAGCTCTAATGGAGAAGCTGCAGTGGTGTTGAACTAGTTGGTTCGTAGATGGTGATTCCGAGCAACAGCAACGAGTACAGGTGCAACAGGCAGTTAGTTATCAGCAACAGCAGAGAGCAGTTCAGCTGATCCAGGACATACGAGCAAGACACAAACGGGAGTGTCAGAGTAAAGGAAGCCAAATCCTATAGAGAGTGAGTAACTCGAAGAACAGGCACTGAACAGAGGGCAATGGGAGGTTTAAATAGCGCTCCAAAATACTTAGAACCAATGGGAACAGGTATAAGGTCATAAGTGAGGGTAATAGATAGCACATGCGCAGAACCAAATACAGATGATGCCTTGATAATGAAGTTAGTAAACTTGATCACCGCTTTCAGAAAGAAGGTAACAATGCCGGTACCTGTCTATGGGACCGGCGTGTAACACACACATAATATACCTTGCCGACCCAATCGGCCCTTCCTTTAACCAGCATCTCATCGACCATCTCTAATGTTTGCTTAGAAACTGGAAGAAGAAAAATATCAACCTTTTCACTGTGTACTTAGTATACTACCTATTTACCTAGTACTACCTATTTACCATATACTACCTATTGTCACTGTATACTACCTATTCACACCGTATACTACCTATTGTCACCATATACTACTTATTCACACCGTATACTACCTATTGTCACCGTACACTACCTATTGTCACTGTATACTACCTCAATACCTTGTTCTATTTTTTAACAGTAAATCAACTTTTCTCTTTATAATCACACAATCTCACAATATACACCTTTGTATTCTGCACAGAAAAGAAATTTCCCAAACGATTGTAATAACTTTTCAGAGGCTTTAACAAGTGATTAAACTATAAATATAACAAACTATCAAAATGACTGCTTAAATAAGTGGCAACAATACCGGAAGTACACATACGCAGTGCAGGAAATACACATACGCTATGCAACACATTTAAAATGCAAAATGACAATAACCGTTTTCTTTCTTGTCCCTAGATTCAAGTTAGCGCTCCTTGGATTACACAAAACCGAACATTCGGTTTCAAAACACAGAATGATAAACAGGTTTTGAACACATTGCATTCTTACCCGTATATGACGTGTCTCTCCACCCTTTGTTGAGGAACCGAAATCCGTAGGCTTTGCGAATATCCCGGTAACGTAACCTCTGCTGCGAGCACCCAAATTATTAAAGTTATTTTATCGTTTACCAATAATCATTGTCTATGCGATTTGTGTGGTTCCAAAGCACAAAGCGATTTATTAGCAAAAGCAAAAGTATAACAGTTCATAAATAAGTACAGCCGATACATACGCTGCACGGTGCTGTGCACTGCTTGATCCAGCTATGCAGTCATTCAGTCCTGTGGTCAAAGTGACTGCATGCTGGTCCCAAAGCCCCTGCTTATATACACTCAGTGATACAGTGAAAACAATTCAGATGATTTGGTATGTTTCCATAGGTTCAGGCTTCAGGAAGGTCCAGTGTAATGCAGGTCATTGGCCAGTTCAAAAAATGCCATCCAAGGGTGGGGTCAGCTCTCCAGAAGATGCATTCTAATCTTCCAGCCCAGGAAGATGCACAAACACCTTAAATACTCAGAAATTAAGGTGTAATTCAGTCCGCCAACAGACTTAGTGAACAAATAACTCTGAGTGGAAAAGCAAGACTGAATAACGGTGTCGGCGTGGCTCTATGGATTTAGCTTTTATGAATAGCGCACCTGGAGAGTTAGAATAGATCCACAGCGAATGACAGCATCCAGTGTAATAGCAAATGAATATCAAATGCAAATGAGTAAAGATAGAGATAAATTCACTGGTATGGAAAGGAGGCACACATGGGTAATAGAAACAGGTACCGTATTGTTGAAATCCTGCAATGAATTAGTCCGTGACCCGGCTCCTTTCTGTGTAGTCTCTCTTCATGTGTCCGCTGTCTCGCTCTCTCTTCCTGCTAGGTAAAGTTCAATCACAGCAATAGCCAGAAGTTCTACCAACCCGATGGTTGAATCCGTAAGTAAACCACTCATGTAGTTGACAATTGTACAGGTAAATAGCAGGAAATCAAGAACCCGGAGTACTCCTATTCTTACCGATGCGTTTCATTACACTAGGTGATTTCTTCAGAGGACCGATCAGAAAATCTATGTGCAATGATGGGCGCCTTTTTAAAGCTATATCCGCCCCCTTCGGCTAATTGAATAATTAGCAGCTGTAACAAATGTGTTACTTTGTATTTAGTATTGCACAAGAACACTTCAAGCAAATATAATCATTATACAAAGAAAAAAACTTTTTTCTGCAACACTCCACGGGCTCTTAAAACGAATACACTAATCATTATCTTATTTAGAAACAATTATTTAGAACATCCACATTATAAAAACATATTAAGACCATCAGTATTATTATTATGTGATCCAGTACATTCGTTTTTTAGATTCATTATTATTATCAAATCATTGTTTATCAATAATATTTTATCAATTTAAGACAGAATCTCATTCATTTCTATAGTTTCATTCAATCCTGCCGGACTCAATGAAAACACCTCTTGTGTGCATAATTTTTTAAATCTACCCTCCCCCACCCTCTAATTGTATCCTTAATACACCCCAGTAACTGAAAGGCTTGCAATTTCACCATTGTGATATAAATTGAAGTGACATGGCACACTGTGATTTTATTTCTTATTTTGGATATTTCTTCTATGTTCCATTAAATGGGACATTCTTGTTGTTCTTCCTACATAAACCAGATCGCAGCTACATTTTAAAACATGGATCACGTAGCAGGTATTGCAATTAATAAAACCTCTAATCTTGTACTTTTTCCCAGCATCAGAAAATTCCTTCTGATTATTAGCTAGATAAATATAGGAGGTACACCTTCTAACTCCACACCTATAACAACCCTCACACCTCTGGGGGATCCAGCTGTGTACAGATGTGGAAATAGTGGTCCCCACTGTATTGGTATTAATCAAACTAGGGGCCAAAATATTTTTGAGATTGTTCCCCTTTCTAAAAACTATCTTCGGATTCTGTGGTAAGAGACTCTTAAGTATATTATCTTGTTGGAGAATGGGATAATTTCTCTTAATTGCCTTTTTAATCTGCCATGACTGTGTATTGTACTTTGAAATAAACGCTAGGGGAGCAGAGGTCTCCTCTTCCATTTTCCCATACATGCCCCTATCTTTAGAATGTTGTTTTCCTACAAGTAAATTCTCTCTATCCATATGCACTACCTAACTTATCACATTCTGCAGTAATTTCTTTGGTAACCTCTTCCCTCAAAGTCTTTTAATAATTGTGTTGCCTGTACCAAAAAAGTGTTTATATTAATGCAATTCCTTTTTAAACGCATCAATTGTCCTTTGGGTATATTCTTCTTCCACACAACATAGTGTGTGCTATTATGATGTAAATAGTTGGCCACAGCCACATTTTTCTTGAATGAGGACGCTTCCAAATATCCCCCCTCAATAGACATTTGTATGTCAAGAAAATCCATAACTGTTTTGTGATAGCGATATGTGAATTTTAAATTGAAATCATTACCATTTAATGCTGGGATGATAGATAAAGCTTGAGATTCCCCACCACTCCAAATAATGAATAGGTCATCTATATACCGGCCATAAAGGTTCAGGTCCACCCCGAAGCCACCACTCCACACATGGGTCTCCTCAAAGGCCCCCATGTACATGGCATAGCTCAGAGCGAACCTGGTTCCCATGGCCATACCCATGACCTGGAGATAATAACTTTGATCAAACATAAAATAATTGTGTGACAATATAAATCTTATTGAATCAACAATAAACCTGCTATGTATACTTGACATGGATGGGTCTTCCATTAGTATTTTCTCTATTACTCTACTTTATCATGAGGTATGTTACTATAAAGAGCTTCTACATCCAAAGTCAAGAAGACAAAGCCCTTCTTCCAAGTAATCTCCTCAAGCATGTTTTAGAAGATGTGTTGAGTCATGTATATATGACCTAAGCTTAACCACCCATGGCTGGAAGAAGGTATCCACATAAAAAGACAAAGAAGAAGTAAGGGACCCAATACCCGATATAATTGGTCTTCCTGGTGGGGTTAATGCATTTTTATGTAGTTTGGGAAGATGATAATAGATTGCCGTAACTGGATGGGAGGGAAAGAAAAACCCAAATTCAGCTTTTGGTGAGGATGCCTTCTTCATAAGCTGTATTTTGTAAAATTTCAATTCTTTTTGGAACGCTATAGTCGGGTTTTTAGTCAATTTCTTATAGAAATACACATTAGATAGTTGCCTGTGCTCATCCTTCAGATAATCAGAGCGATTTTGTACCACAGTTCCGCCCCCCTTGTCGGCTGCCTTGATAACTATTGAGGGATCATCTTTCAGTTCTTTTAGAGCTTTTATTTCTAATGGGGGGAATAATTATCCTGTGGTTTCTCACAGATTTTTCTAAAATTATCCATTGTTAATTGATAAAAACAATCAATATATGGACCTTTTACTAAAGTTGGAAAGAAATCAGATTTGGATTTAAATCTGTTTTTCACAAAACCTTCTTGTTCTACATGTTTTATATCGTAAATAGGTATTTCCTCCTCTAATTCTATTTTTCCATTCTCTTTTTTGAGATCCTCTAAGATCTCTATAATCTCCCCATTTCTATCATCCAGAATGATCAGGATAAGATCCTCATTACGTTTTTTCAAAGGTTTGTTGGCAAAATATTTATTTCTACATAGGGTTCTTATATAACGATTTAGTTCAACAAATAGTTCAAATAAATTTGGCTCTAGGAGCAAAGTTTAAG
This sequence comes from Mixophyes fleayi, assembly GCF_038048845.1. NCBI lineage: Eukaryota > Metazoa > Chordata > Amphibia > Anura > Limnodynastidae > Mixophyes > Mixophyes fleayi. The sequence goes on along the minus strand of NC_134407.1, from coordinate 101,707,881 downwards.
CCCTTTCGATAAAAGAGAAAGTTGGGATACATCAGGGGACCTAGAGGATAAGTTAAAAATAACTTTGGTGTTTATTTTTGTCTTGTTCTTCTGACCTGCCCTTCTTCCTCCTTTTTTTCCTCTAGCATATCTCTTGATTGCTTTGGTGTTCTTTGAATAGGAGCGTGGTAAGGATTTGGATGAGAAAACTCTCTTTTTTCTTGATGCAGATTCTTTCCTAAAAAAACGGCCTCTTTTCTATCTTTGTTGGGGGATAACCTCATTTCTCTTTTAGGCCTAGCTCCCAAATCTCTATCTCGTGGGGAACCATATGAGAGTTATAGATCTAGACCCAGACATCTCTCTTTTGGGTTTGAGGGTTTGAAAGAAGATGTAATACCTGACCTCTGAAAGGTTCTCACTCTATCATGTTTATAATCTTCCTTATATTTATTCAATTTCTTCATTTTATTTGTAAGAATTTCCTTTTCATAATCTCCTGTCCTCTTGTTAAGAATTCTATCCTTTTCTTCTAATCTCTCATCATCTTTAAAAATATCAAGTTCTGTTTTCAATTTTACGATCTCACTTTCAATTATTCTTACCTTCTTTTCCCTATATTTAACCAACACTTTCATCAAAGAGAGTGAGCAATTCTCTAGCGTTTGATTCCATTCCTCTAATAAATCTGTATCATCCTGAAAAATAAATGATTTAAATAATTTGAGTCCTCTGGGTACTATCTTGGCATCAATATACCTTTCTAAACCGACACTGTCCCACCAGTGTCTAGTTTCTGCTTTTAACAGATGTTCTAGTTTTGAGAAACATTGGTGAATGTTCTTATGCACACAAGAGGTGTTTTGGATCCATAAGTTCAATTCATTGAGTCCTGCAGGATTGAATGAAACTATAGAACTGAATGAGATTCTGTCTTCAATTGATAAAATATTATTGATAAACAATGATTTGATAATAATAATGAATCTAAAAAACTAATGTCTTGTACCGGATCACATAATAATAATACTGATCGTCTTAATATGTTATTTTAATGCGGATGTTCTAAATAATTGTTTATAAATAAGATAATGATTAGTGTATTCATTTTAAGAGCCCGTGGAGTGTTGCAGAAAAAAGTTTTTTTTCTGTGTATAATGATTATACTATTATGTGCAATACTAAATACAAAATAAAACATTTGTTACGGCCGAAGGATGGGGGGGGGGGGATATAGGTTTAAAAAGGCACCCAGCATTGCACATAGATTTTCTGATCGGTCCTCTGAAGAAATCACCTAATGTAATGAAACGCATCGGTAAGAATAGGAGTACTCCGGGTTCTTGATTTCCTGCTATTTACCTGTACAATTGTCAACTACATGAGTGGTTTACTTACGGATTCAACCATCGGGTTGGTAGAACTTCTGGCTATTGCTGTGATTGAACTTTACCTAGCAGGAAGAGAGAGCGAGACAGCGGACACATGAAGAGAGACTACACAGAAAGGAGCCGGGTCTTGAACTAATTCATTGCAGGATTTCAACAATACGGTACCTGTTTCTATTCCCCATGTGTGCCTCCTTTCCATACCAGTGAATTTATCTCTATCTTTACTCATTTGCATTTGATATTCATTTGCTATTACACTGGATGCTGTCATTCGCTGTGGATCTATTCTAACTCTCCAGGTGCGCTATTCATAAAAGCTAAATCCATAGAGCCACGCCGACACCATTATTCAGTCTTGCTTTTCCACTCGGAGTTATTTGTTCACTAAGGGCTAGATTTACTAAGCTGCGGGTTTGAAAAAGTGGGGATGTTGCCTATAGCAACCAATCAGATTCTAGCTATCATTTTGCAGAAGGTACTAAATAAACGAAAGCTAGAATCTGATTGGTTGCTATAGGCAACATCCCCACTTTTTCAAACCCGCAGCTTATTAAATCTAGCCCTAAGTCTGTTGGTGGACTGAATTACACCTCCATTTCTGAGTATTTAAGGTGTTTGAAACATCTGCGATTCATCTACCTACTAAAGATGCACAGTGTGCTATGATTATAATATTAAGAGAGGATATATTGAGGGGATCAAGGATCATTTAAAGAGACTCCTATAAAACTACCCGATCATAATAATTTGAGATTTATTTACATATGTACAATTTGTATACAGTTTATATAATTCTAGGTCAGTGCACTGATCAGTTTTTTTTATGTATGTTATTGTTAGTTTTTACTTTGTTTTTAATGCTTTTATTGTCTACAATCAATAAATGTGTTCATTTTTACAACAATCCACAAGCTCTTTTCATATCCAACATTATGATAGTGATGGTGTATTTTCCAGCGCTGTGAACTTTTCTGCTTAGTATTTTCTTTCAGGATGCACAGGTCCCTCTCAGCTGCAGGAATTTTTACCTTCACTTCATTCATTATTCCTACTTTTTGGTCAATCCAGCGCTAGGGATCTTTTGGTTTGTGTTTTGCTTTTTATTTGGAATCATCTAGGCAGATTGTTGTAAGCAAAACACAGTTTATTCTGTAGATGGCAATACAGACAGGTGGATATACAAATCACCAGACAGATGCGATTCCTTGTAGGCACAGCATGTGACAGAATTGTAGCTCCTAGTCACTAATCCACTACTGCTCCAAACATACAAAAACACAGGTTTAGCTTCTTCAATATTTCCACAGTGCTGGGGCTAGTGGTGGGTGGACTAGGGTTGGTTGCCAGTTTATGATATGTGGGTAATTGATAATGCTTAACCCGAGGTGTCCTCCCAACGGTGGTTGGAGACCATTCCCTGTAGAGAAGGTGCCTAGGAATCTAATCAAGGGTAATCCAGGGATAGCAATGACCTTGTTGGCTAACCATGTAAAGGTTTATAGTATCTGCACATGCAAGTTGTTTAACATAGATTTATTGTTCTCTTTTATCCCTGACTAAACACTCCACCTGGCCACATTTAAGAATAACTTGTCTTATTTATAACCTTAGGCTGGGTACACACTACAGAATGACTGGGAAAAAAAGTCCTGATCAGCATGTGTGCACACTAAACACGTTTTAAAAGATTTACCCTCGATATCTGGGCTCTTGAACTACCATAACCATCGGCTGAAAAGATCATAACTCTGTAAACTCTATGGAGATCCTGATTGTGAGTTCGTACACACTGCAGGATTGGTTGGAAGGACGTCGTTCCACAGCTGAATGATATTTATAGTTCTGCGAAACAATCACATCAAATGATGATCTGTGCTTTGGAACGATCCTTGTTCATCACTGGAGCATGCACACTACTGTGATATTGGGTCAACCAGTCGTTTATCATCTGATTGGCCCAGTAATCAGATGAAAAGCCTGTAGTGTGTACCCAACCTAAGAAATCCATTGCAACATTGGCACACCATATATTCACAATATATAGCAACCTTCGTGATACAACTTTAAAACACATGTACAGTATTAAACCACATTGAACCACTGGATAACGTGGGCACTTGTAACGCCCAAAAGTTCTGTGCTTAGAGGCATAATTTAAATCAAATTCCAATGGTAGTGGAGGGGCGGAATCATGGCTATAAAAGTCCATTCACCTGATCATTGGTTTCTGCAACACCATACATATAGAAGTAATATGTAGGCAGTCATACCATACTGTCCTTCTATAAAATATAACAAGCTATAGGATAAAATAAATTCAATATGTTTTTAGTAGTGATGTGCGCAGACCCCGTGTATTGGTTTTTGTTCTAAAACCCTTTTTGTGTTTTGGTTTTCTTTTTAAAAAAAACCAAAAATAAAAACGTGTTTTGGTTTTGAATTTCATTAAAAATGGTGAAAAACAGATGAAACCATGCGAGTTTGAGCTGTTTTTGTTCCTATATTAATATTTACCATTCATTTACAGTCTACTTTCTAATGACCACCTCACAACTGTCAATATTTTCACCAATGTTGGTCAAAGGCTTCAGTAGGTTGTAGAGAGGCAGTAATAAAAGCTCATTAGATGGATATCAGCATGAATTGACATTTTAGACTTTAAGATTGATCACAGTGGGCAAAGCCTATAATGTAAAATAGTGCAAGATGGAATTGTACTTGGACCCTCCTATCCACCCTTATGTTGCATATTGAAAAAGATATGCAGAGATTAAGAAATCAAGAACTTCAACAACAAGGAATGCGACTTTTGTAGATGAAGTGCTTCATCTCTTTAGGCACCCACCAATGAAAACATTTTCATTGTTTGTTGAACTGTACAATATATAGGGATTGTAACAATTTACTAACGGACTTTAGGCTAACAGTGTCAACATTGAGGAAGATGACCAATGTCATCATCCTCATCATCATAAATGATGTCCATATCATCATCATCATCACACAATACTACTTCATCTCTACTAAAATCCATTGCTAGAGATGTGGTTTGTAATTTGTGGGAACAATGGTTTCCCTTAAACAATTTGTAGTTCATTTTGATGATTCAAAGGCACTGTTAGAGATCCTAATTTGTACAATATCATTAAAGTAATCCTCAACCATTTTACTAATACAAGATGTATCAGATTGAGACACGCTAGAGGTGTCAACATTCTTTTAAGCCTGACCAGGGGTCATAATCATCTTTCATATTGATGCATCATCAGTGTGACACTTTCAAAAGTAAAGTTTTATGTCTGGCATTTGCATTTTTAGAAGAAGCTGAAGCAAGGGACGTGTCATGTGTGACTTGAGCAGACAACTTGCTTTCAAGAAGCTGTTTGCATCTGTGAAGATTTGTAAAGATTTTCAGTTGGAAAGAAAGACATTACATATGATTTAAACCTAGAATCAAGCATGGTTGTCAAAATGTAGAAATCCAGTTTCAGCATGCTGTAAACCCTTGGGTCCGGAATAAAGAACTTGATCTACAAGACCACAATACTTCACAGAATTGCTTTCTTTCATCTCCGTCCTTCAGCTTCTTCAGCTGCTTTTCCAGTAGTTTGATTAGGGGTAGGACTGCACTCAGGCAGGCAGTGTCTGAACTCACTTAATCAATTCAAAATTCAAATGGTTTCAATAGCTTTTATAAAACTGAAATGATTCTCCAGTGTGCTGGAGTAAGGTTACAGGTCCTACCCCTTATCACATCTCATGGTCTCTAACTTCAGTTGCTGGCATTGCAGATGATATTTTTTTGCAGCTGCTTCCTTTAAATGTTCTACATGCGGTTGCTAAATGACAATTTTTTACGGGCCACAGACAGCATCTCCTGCACTGACCACTTATTTTTTAAAATAAATGCTGAACCACCAAGTTTATTGTGTGTGCAAAGCATGGTACATGCTGACATTGACACACAATACCAGCAGTAATGCAGTCACAATGTTGGCTCCCTCGTCGGCACTGAGGAATTCTGACATTCCTGAGTTTTTCCCACAGATTGACACCTGTATGTTTCCTAGAATGACCTGGCATTGTGTACTAGTACTTATATGCTGAAAGGATGAGGAGGAGGATGATGATGATGCTATAGGCATTGCTGCTGCTGAAGGCAATAAATCTACCCAGTGGGCTGTCACGGTCATGTAATCTTTTGTTTGACCAGTACCGCTTGTCCACATATCCACATATCCATATTTAAGTGGATAGTATTCCAAAGGCATTTACTAGTGACTGAATGACTTTGTGTAACCTCACGGAATAGCTGAGGAATTGCGGTTTGGCAAAAATGGAATCGAGATGGAATTTGGTAGCGTGGACACATAACTTCAACTAGTCTGCTAAAACCTGATGCATTGATGGCGGAAATTAGATGAAGAGCCAATACTTACATAGCTGTCATAGCTGTGCAACAGGATGCTGGTTGTTATACTTAGTTCTTTTTGCAATCAGTTGTTTTACAGACATTTGTTGTTTAAAACTATGCTTAGTCTTCTTGATTCTGTATAAACGTTTCACCCCCAGCAGCCCTAGCGCACAAGGATTGTTCTTGAGAATCATGAATTGCATTAGGGAAGACAGTTTGCATTTGCACATACTAATAATGTGAAGGTTGCGGATGAAGGTGTTGATGGTGAAGATTACATGAGGCATCTACCCATCCTGCTGGAAGCTATCGCTGGCCTGTTTGTTACTATACACAATATTCCTGCTTCTGATAAACCACTTGAAAGAAACTTGCTACAAATGATGTAACAGTGAGGTGCTTAGATGGACAATGTCCCTAACTTTACTTATTGTTTTAACACAAGGCTAGAGATGCCTTGACAAATGTTGTTGGGGTTAGCATAAAAAAAATATAATATAATTATAGTGTCAGAATCTGAAATGTTAGACTCACATATAGAACTCATGGACACCATTTAACTCTCCTCAGGATTCTGTGAGTGCCCAATGTGTTCTTTTCATGCACAAATGTGGCTATTTTGGAGGTGACAGACCTACACTTAGTTGGGCACTCAGTTTTGCAATGGACATTCTAGTACGTGTATCAGCAGTAGCAGGACCACTACTAGCAAGAAGTGACCATGGTCTGAGCCTTTTCTTGCTACTGCGGGTAGCATGTGGAATGTTAGGTATTTTCCATTTTTTAGACAAAACACCACATTCATCAGTAACTTTTTTCTTAATCCTTACATCAAGAGCTGATGTTTTCTTCGAGATTTCTTCCCACATGACCTTTTTTTACTAATAGAGGTTGAAAAAGTACTACTACTGTCAGTACTAGTACTGGGATGCTCCTGATCTATAGATTGATCCATGAATTAGAACAGAAGTAAAGCTACTTGAAGTTGGAGCTACTTGTAGCTGCCACCACACCAGGTGAACGTCCATTGAGATAGGGAAAGTAGGAACTGTTACCCTGCAATTTATCAGACAGTGCTCCACAATATCAATAAAATTTATACAATTAGTTCATAAAATAAAAACTTTTTTATTATTATTATTATTTTTTTTAGGTGTGCTGATCAGAGCAAAAAAGCATACTATTTTTTGGTCACTTACTAGTACCGATGTCTGTGATACTGCCCCTCTCACTTTAACGTTCACCAGAGCCGTAAGAAAGACAAATGTCCCCCCCTTAGCTCTCAATTTTAACCAAATAAAACTAAGACATTCCTTAATTGCGCCCTTGGCAGTCGCCTCTATTGCACAGCCCTAGTTACGGCACTGGCATTCACAGTCAAATAGTTGGATTATAAGTTAGAAACAAATTGTTTTTAGTACACTCCTGATTATTTTACTAATATACTTTTACTACCAGTAGTCATTGACTGTCTACCCTTCACTCTCTTACACCCACTTTATCAGCACACTATTCCAGCAGAATGATCTGTAAATAAACTGTAAAGATTTCTGCAGTAAATTCAGAGTAATTTCAATACACATTAATTGCCACTTTCACCCTCTGCAACTTTCTACAACCCACTTGATGAGCACAAAATTACAGCAAATGGCCACCCCACATACTACCAATTCTAAAGTGACAGCTGAGAACAGGAGGGAGGGCTATATATAGAAGATCTTGGTCCAAAACATGCAAGATCTGACATTCTCCCTGAAATTACGTTTTGCCTCTTCAGATCCTAATTTGGTGCGATCAAAAGTCAGGGGCTATGGCTTGGCGGCCATCACGAGTGGACGCAAGCTGCAGGAGCTCTCCCTCTTTACATCCATCTGTAGAGCTCCCTGTGGGTTATTTTATCACCAATTGCCCCCTGAACCTGCATCTGATTCCTCCGCACCGCAGAGTTTCTGTGCGCACCTGTAAGCATGACATCCATAGTGGGGAAACTACTGGAAGGTATTTTAAGGGATAGTATTCAGGATTACTTGCTGCGCAATAAAATTATTAGTGGGAATCAACATGGATTTGTGAGGGATAGGTCATGTCAAACTAACCTAATTAGGTTCTATGAGGAAGTCAGTAGGAAATTAGACCAGGGCAGCACAGTAGATGTGGTCTACTTAGATTTTGCAAAGGCCTTTGATACAGTGCCACACAAGAGGTTAGTTTACAAAATAAGGGAACTGGGTCTAGGAATCAACATTTGTACTTGGGTCGAAAACTAGTTAGAGAATAGGGAACAGAGAGTTGTGATAAATGAAACATTTTCTAATTGGTCAAAAGTTTTAAGTGGAGTACCTTAGGGTTCTGTGCTGGGGCCACTCCTTTTTAATATATTTAATAATGACCTTGGTGATGGTTTAGAGAGTAAAGTTTCTATTTTTGCAGATGACACTAAACTCTGTAAGGTAATAAAATCAGAGCAAGATGTAGCTTCTCTATAGAGGGACTTAAATAAACTGGAGGATTGGGCGGCCAAATGGAATATGAGGTTTAACATAGATATATGTAAGGTTTTAGGGATTTAGGATTTAGCATTTAGGGATCAATAACAAGAACGCAATCTATAAATTAAATGGAATTAATTTAGGAGAATCTATAATGGAAAAGGATTTGGGAGTGCTCGTAGACAGTAGACTTAGCAATAGTGCTCAATGTCAAGCAGCAGCTGCAAGGGCAAACAAAGTATTGTCATGCATAAAAAGGGGCATAGATGCAAGGGAAGATAGTGTAATTTTGCCACTGTATAAATTGTTAGTAAGACCTCATCTTGAATATGCAGTACAGTACTGGGCACCACTCTATAAAAAAGATATTCTGGAACTAGAAAGGGTTCAGAGAAGGGTCACAAAATTGATAAAGGGTATGGAGTCATTAAGTTATGAGGAAAGGTTAGCCAGTTTAGGCATGTTTACTTTAGAAAAGAGGCATCTAAGGGGAGATATGATTACTATGTACAAATACATTAAAGGTCAATACAGAGAACTTTCATGGGAACTTTTTATCCCAAGGATTATACACAGGATACGTGATCACCCCCTAAGGTTAGAGGAGAGGAAATTTCACAACCAGCAAAGGAATGGGTTCTTTACAGTAAGGGCAGTCAAGATATGGAATTCTTTGCCAGGGAAGGTTGTGATGGCAGATTCAATAGATATGTTTAAGAAAGGGTTAGACAAATTTTTAGCGGAAAAGTGTATCCAGGGATATGACCGTTAATTAAAATGAAGGATAGTAGTGGATACAGGGTAAAAATAGGACTGCAATATTGAGTCTGGGGGGATTTTCACAATTGAAACAGATTAGCGGTGGCTTACTCTGGATCAATTTCAAATATAAGTGCAGCATCGCAGGAGATCCAAAATAGGTTGAACTCAATGGACTGGTGTCTTTTTTCAACCTCATCAACTATGTTACTATGTTACTATGTTACTTTGGAGACCGTTGAGGAGGCTATTGCTAACAGGACAGCCCTGCCAGGGCATACTACACCCGCTGACCGCCCTGTCTGTGTGGCCCTGCCCGCTCACGCAACACCCCACAACTGACTGCCTATCAGAGATGGAGCCCACAGCTGACTGCTAATTGCCATGGCGTGCTGGACCCTTCAATCTGGCTGTCACATGCTGTGAGCTGTTCCACTGCTGTGCCTCCGAGTCTCCTCTATTCCGACGGCTGCTGGCACAGTGCCTGTATGATTTGGCACTACGGGACTCTTGCTGTAGACAAGCGGTGCGGCTGGTCATCATCTGCCAACAGACCAGCAGATCCTCCTGTCTACCTCACCAGAACCCGCAATTCTGGTAGTGTCAGTGCAGCTTAGGGCTGGACACAGGGCCATCTTATGTGAGGCACACGTGGAAGCCACTCCACTCTCCATTTGACCTGGGGCCCTGCCGTCATTACCTGGCAGACGAGAATACAATTCCACGCACTAACTTTACAAGCCCCACTGTTTGGTGAGGGAGTGCAAGTTGGCAATGCTTGGTGCCCTCTAGACTTAGTCACAGTGGTGACCCCAGTACGTGTGATTGACCCTTGATTCTCCTTGCCCTTGGAGCCTCCTCTACAGGTCCATCTCCTGTTAGGGGAGTCTATGTGAGATGACCCTACAACTTATACACGTTAACCTGGTCTGCACTCCTCCATTATTGGATGCTATACAAGTCCGGACAGTTTTCAGTGCTTTGGTCATGACCCCCTTCTGGTCCCCTGCACTACAGCACCCATGAGAGTTCTGTGAGCGACAGAGTTGGGTAACCCACCCATGAAATACTTTTAGTTATTCCTCTTCTCCCCAAGTTTTTTGTTGCATTCAGGAGCCCAGATTTTCTATTTCTGAGCTTAGACTTCTATTCTATCCTCCTAAAAGGCAAATATTGAGCTCATTTGCTCCCAAAAACAATTTCTGCCGAGGTTGCAGAACACTGAGTTCCCCTCCCCTAACAAGAAGGACAGATCTCCAGCTGCCTTGCCTCCCGCTGCTGCCTCAATATTAGACTCTGCCCCTCATCTTGACCTGAGCCTTAATGTAGAGCTGGATCCCCCGATTACTACACACCTTTAGCTAGTGAAATGAGAGTGACGGTCTGGGAACTGAAATCTGATATTGCAGAAATGGGGGACTGTATAGATCTCTTCAGACTAAGACAGAAGAGCTTGTCTCTTCGCACAACCACCTACAAAGTGAGCTTTTCTCTCTCAAGCATGGCTGATCTGGCAGACCAGTCTCAAAGAATAAACATCAAAATCCAAGGGATACCTGAATCAGTGACTAACTCTGATTTACAGGATGACAGGGACTTACTAATTCACCATTTACTATGTCCACATTCAGCATCAGGGAATTATCCCAGAGATACTCTCCTCAGGATTTATTTCTTCCATGCTGCAGAAACTCTCAGAGATCTTTAACTAACCAGGATCTCTCTCTGACCACAATTAACAAGATTTGTGTCCTACATTCGATCTCGTCGGCTCTGCAGGCAAGTGATGTCTTCTACCACTGGGGATTCCCTTTGAAGCTGCTGGTACACCATGATGGCTCCACATACACACACTCTGCTCATTTAACAGCCCATTTAAACAGAATGGAGTGGCTATCCTATTTAGTGCTCACATATGTTTTACACTCAACGCGAAAATAGAGGATAAAAATGGCAGGTTCATGATCCTTGTGAGGGTCTTGGATGAGAAGGAAGTAACTATAATTTCTCCCTACACCCCTAATTCTCTGCAAATCCCTTTCCTTGAACTACTTTGTGAGGAGCTTACTAAGGTGCAAAAAGGTCATCTTGTTAGTTTGGGCGATTTCAATTTAACCTTGGATCATAAACTTGATAAATCCCATATTCTGCACCTGAATGCTACTGTATCCAACCTGGACCCCTCGCTCACATTTTGGAAATTTTTAGTGGTGCATGATTTATATGATGTGTGGCACCAAAGAATATACCTATTACTCTACAGTCCAATTCCTACTCAAGGATTGATTTACTATTGTCTGATAAGTGGAATTTCCAACATACAGAATAATTTAATATCCTTCCGATCACATGGTACGATCATGCTCTGGAATCTCCATCAGTCTAAGGATCCCCCCAGACCATGGATAATGCGACCTATCTTCTCTCCTCTTTAGAACCTAAATTGGCCTTTTCGGATACCTTGACGCTTTACACTTCCCAGTAGACTCCTCTATTTACATATCTTGGTGTGCCCTGAAGGATGTTCTCAACTGAAAAAAAACCAAAACCTTCAAATCCAAAAAGACCTTCAATCCCAAGTAGCCCAACTGGAACTTCAAATCCAGAGGTGGCATTCCAGATCCCTTTAAAGGAGCTCAATGCCGGCAGAAAACAGCTGAATGATTTTTTCCTCTGTCGCATGAAAATTGCCCTCACTCAACTTCGTGAAAAGTTTTACTCCACAGGTAATAGAGATAGCAGATTATTGGACCATAAACTACGGGGTAGGCAAGTCTAAAACAGGATAAAAGTGCTTCATGACTCCAAGGGATATAAGTTTTACAATCCTGCAAGTATCGCCAAGCTTTTCGCAAAATACTATGTTCTCCTCTATAACGTACAGGACAATAGGGACACGCCCCAAATGATGGCAGATTCTACTGACGCATTTCTCCATCATTTACACCTCCCCTACCTAGATGGTGAGAGCTTATCATCCCTCAATCTCCCCTGGTCCCAGTGAGAAATAGAGATTATCAAACACCTCCCAAAACACAAGGACCCTGGTCCAGATGGTTATATCAATACTATTCATGTTACTTTTCGGGATATATATATACCAATATAGTGCCGCCTCCTTCTACAAACGGAACGCCCTGATTCTGACCAAATTGTTTAATGGACTTACGAGCGAGGGTAGCTTTCCGCGGGAAATGCTAGAAGCCCAAATTATCACAAAGACCACGATTGTAAAAATTACAGGCCTATCACTTTACTTACCACTGACATAAAACTCTTTGCCAAACTATTTGCGAATGGTTTGAATCCACTTCTTAAGTTGATCCACCTGGACCAGGTAGGCTTTATACCAGGCATCAGACAACACTCGCCGTATCTTGAATGTTGTTGATCTTCTTGCTGGGACCCAGGAAAAGCTTATACTGCTTTTCTTAGATGCAGAGAAGTGAACTGAATAAGAGGAACCTGATTCTCCTACTGAAATTGACAACACAAGCGCTGTTTGTGTGCTGGCTGGAGATGAGCAGCTAGAACAGCTGTTTCACAGCAAGCAGCTTTGAAAAGAGAGACATTACTGTGCATGCGCGCCCACGTCCGTACTGGACACTGAGACAGGATTCATCGACTACAAAATGTAAGTTGAGGTATACCTCTACAAGAGTGTTGCCTTCCATATAACTGGATTGTTTAATGACCAGTGGTTGCAAAAAGTGGTCAACGACTTAGAAATGTTGGTGGTCCCCGTCACTATGGGCCTCCCTGGAGGGTTTCTCAGATCTTTATGTATCTTGCGGAGACAATATATGTCAGGAATTTTTGGATGTTTTCTATACAGATACCATGCTTCCCCGAAAATCAGACCGGGTCTTATATGAATTTTTGAGCCAAAAGAATCATTAGGGCTTATTTTCAGTGGATGTATTATTATTCTCTGGGGACTGCAGGTACACATATAGACTACTGATGATGGCCCCCTCCTCTGTCACATATAGACTACTGATGATGGTCCTCTCCTTTCTCACATATAGACTGCTGCTCACTGATCTCCATGCTCCCCACTTCCTCACAGAAGCCCCCCCTCCCCTGTTCCTCCTGTTACCACAGGAAGGGCTCCTCCGCCATGGTGTTAAACTGTGTAAATAGACCTGCAGGACCTTTGGTGACATCATAGTCACATGACAAAGGTCCTTTGCGTGAAATCGCAGCAAAATACAGAAAAATGTATGCAGCCCCCCTGCTCTCACGCGGCCCCTCGATTCTTCTCAACTGTGCCTGCATCCGGAGGAAAACGTTCCCCTCCTGCTGTGCAGGCTTGGCCACGCCCCTGAGGCTGACAAACTAGGGATTATTTTTGTGGTAGGGCTTATATTACTAGCCCTATGAAAAATCATGCTAGGGCTTATTTTCAGGGTAGGTCTTATTTTCGGGGAAACACGGTACTGCCATTCTAGTTTTGTGATTATCCCCTCTGAGTGTGCTTTCACCAGTAGGGTCCCTAGTTTCTTGTTGAATGAGGTGGTGGGGTCACAGGTTAAAGGTTTGCATGTTGACCTATCCTCCAATTCCAAAAGCAGCTCATTTTTCTAATCACTTTTAATCAGGAATGTGATACCGTGGCCTTATCTGCTGGTTTGATGACCAGTTTCTTATTATCTTTCAATTCTTTAAGTGCTGTTATTTCAGCTTTACTAAGGTTAGGTTGTTTCAGCTTGGATTTGTGAGGGACTAGCGTATCTAAATCATCCTCTACCATTTTCTGAAAGGTGTCTATGTATGTGCCTTTCAGATAGCTTGAATAGAATGTTGACTGTTTTTTCAGATTGGTATGTTTGTAAGGGGTTTGGTTAGTGTGGGAGGTTAGTGTGGGAGGAGCTGGTTTCTTTTTTGTCATTTAGAAAGAATTTTTTCAGTGTAAGTTAGCGTATGAATTTTTGAATATCAATGTAGGTATTGAATTTGTTGATTGTGGCATTCAGGGCACTTTTTAGGCCTTTTATAGAGTAATTAAGTTTAAGATAAGGGTGGTGTCACTGAGGTTGAAAATGCCCTTTCCATTTATTTCTTTATTTTTCGTCTTACAGTGAGATCTTCTCCCTTCCTTCTCTTGTTCCCCTATGTAATCTGGTCTCAATTTCTTTTGAGGCCTATTAGGCTGTTGATAAGTGGAGTGCATATTTCCAGGACAGTGTTTTAGAACTATGCCCGGGCATAGTTCTAAAACATTCTCAGGAATACGGTCAGTATGTGATGCTTGGGTATTATTGTAAACTGAGAAATTTTGGGTGTTGGAAAGGTTCTCTAGAAAAGAAGTTCTTGCTAGTTCTAGATCTTTTTCAGTGAGTAGTGCTGCCTTGTCAAAACTAGACCTAGCTATTTGTGCGTATGTATGTTTTGAAAAAATTCAATAAAAGTTATTGATGAAAAAAAAGAGGTCATGAATCAGTACCCCAAAAATCAGATGGGTCAGATTTCTCTGAATCCAAACCGCTCATCTATAGTTTGTAGTAATACAATTAAATAAATAAAAAATATTTTAAATGCCAAAACTGTTTACTAAAACATTACATTTATAATAGTTTCAGTCCTGTTAATAGGGAAGTTTCAATGATCATTGTGACCACAGTCTAAATAGAGCAATTATTCTGGATCTCCACACTTATTATTGAAAGTCATACTCTTTTATGGACAGAGGCAACAGTTTGTAAAGTAAGAATAATGTGTCATTCAGTCAATATTCACTTGTTGCTTCAACACATCACAATATTTTTTCCAACTAACTAAGCATATCCAAATAATGGGTTTAGGTTACCAAATAGCTAAAATAGATTGTGTGTAAGGGATATATCAATCAAACCAAAAACCAATCAAAATGCTCATTGGTTGTCATTATAGCAGTATTCATTTGCTACTGGTTCCAGGCAATTTGTGACTTAATGCCACATATCAACATTGGTGATTCTATGGTATCACTTATTCCCCAATAACTGTACATAAAACAATTTTTTCTTTAATTCACTTTCAAAAACAGTAGCTACAGATTAAAATTAAATAGCTGTTTGGTAATCGCTACATTTCAGTGAGATATATATTAAATTGGTACCCTAAATTTAAACAACGGCAAGTTCATATAAGGAAAATCATAAATAATATAGCACTTTAAATCCAAACCGTATTTTAAGACACAAAAAAAAATTAGCTGACCACTTTTTTCTGATCCTCTAAATGGTCTATAGTAAGTGTTCCATCTTACCTCTCAATGTTTAGGTTATCCTGCATTTTTTGGTAGCAAGACTATAGTTTCTCTTTCAGAATGAAGACTTCAGAAAGTCACTGGAAATTGTCATGGTTCATAGAACATCTTCAGTAATCTCCATATTTAGCTGTAGAGGTTTAAAATAACGAGAAAAGGAAATTACAGGTTACCCACTTCAAATAAAAACAACTTACAATGTTACTACCAAAATGCTCATGTTATTTATGTATATATGACCAGTGAAATGCAGGAACATATAAAAACTCTCTCTGTAGTGTTTAGCAATGCTGCCTTGCACTGCTGGGGCCTTGGGTTTAATTCTGTGTGTGGGGTTTCTACGTTTCCTTCAGTGCTCCAATTTTCTTCCATGATAGAAAGACATACTTGTAAGTAAATTGCATTCCAACTAAATTGGTCTTGGTGTGTTTGTATGCAAAAAACTAGGGTATAAGATCCGCAGGGGCAGGGACTGCTTAACCCGATTGTACAGGTCTAAAGAAAATATTAACGCTAAATAAATAAATTATAATAGGAAAGCACACTATACTTTTATTAACCTTTAACAGTATAATTGCTTTGCTGTTCAATAACCAGTGCAAGTTTCACATTTTTGCTATATCAGACACAGAAATATAAAGTCACATTTGTAAGGCAACCTAAAGCTGACTTTTTTTTTTCATTATTTCTTACAAAAGGACAAAAACTGGGAAAAGGCTTCTTACACCTTAATATCATGCCATGAGCTTAAAGTCAATAAGAGCTGTATGTTTCCTTTTAAAGGCCCAATAGATAAAAATGTTGTAAGAACATCCTACTAACTATGTTTATACACATATCAATAGGAGGGCCACAGAGAGTAACCTCAGGCCCCTATGCGATAATTTATTTTCGGATTTGTCAAAATCAAGTCCCTATTTCAGTGGATTCCAAACTTTTTCAGTTCAAGGCACCCTTAGGTCTCCAAAAAATTTTCAAGGCACCCCCTAAGCCAAAATAATTACCAAGTAGACCCCCGCCTTGATTACCACTGGCCTTAACCGAGGCACCCCTGTGAGATCTTCAAGGCGCCCCAGGGAGCCTAGGCGCACAGATTGGGAACCACTGCCCTATTTAATTCATCTCCACCCATTACCCAACTTCCACCTCTTTTTAGTCCAAAAGCTAATATTCCTTCCATAAACAGGACTACTGTATATGGTGAAATTGATGTGCCCTTTATTTAAACTGAGTGGCCCTGCATTGCCTCTTTACAGCAATAAGCAGCATGCAACCATCTGTGCAGAAGAATGGGACAGTCCTGCTTGTGGCCCCATGTGGCTGCCCAGTATGACCCTGCCTTGAGCTGGTACTGTGTCCAGCAAAAAAAATTCAACATGTAGCAACCCCAGGGTGGTCGTGCAGCTTTAAACCCAACATTCCAAGTATGCAAATCTCATTTTACTGCAAGTAAAAAAATAAAATCACCATCTTCACACCATAACCCATTTTTAAAGTGAAAGACATTGAACCCTTTAAGGATCTGTTAAGTTAATTATTTTGTTAGCTCTACAAGTATACTATAATTCTGCATGGCTAGAGTTTTAAAATGAGGTCCCTTTGCAAGTTTAAAAGTTTGATGAAGCACCACAGATTTCTTAAGCCATACTTTGGGGGTATGCTCACAATTAATAATAGTGCCCATTTTGATGATCGTATTTAATTATAGTGTCCCGTTTTATTATATACTTATCTTATGGCTTCTGTTTTCTGTACATCACCTGATCCTGCCTATATGCAGAGTCTCTCGGCTCCTTCTTAAACGCTTCTTAAGCAATGCTATGCTTAAGGGAGCCTAGAGCCAAGACCCCAGTTGTGATACTTCTGAATGGATGGGAGATGCTGGCGGCCATCTTTGGCTCTGAAACTCTATGCCCCCAGAATGCAGTGGAGCAGTTGAATGTTAGTTACATGGCCAAATGGGGAGGTTTGGTAGGAGACACTTGGGGAAATACGCTATTGAAAGGAGGGTCTACTGTGACATACAAGTAAAGTGAAAAAAAATTATTCAGCAAGAAGATTGAAAGAACTGTAGAAGTGATCACGGCAATTGAACTTACTGAGATAATACCAAATAGCTACAAGCAGATACTGAAGGCATAAGGACTTGGGAGACTAATGAGTAAATTGTAAGTAATTTTGTACCATTTACCTAACTGGGATTAGGATTAAGTTTAGATTAAAAATCTTGCCCCATGGAAACTCCTTCCCTTCAATACAAGGGTTCTATCAAAAGTAAATGTTTAACACTATGACATATAAATATCTACTAATCATGTAGACAAAAGGTTTTATATTCATATATATGTTCCATAATTGCCTTGTATATATGGGATTATAGTTTTTATCCACTTTCTGTTCCCTACTGTTATGATCTGCCTTGTTTCTTTGTGTGCATTTTTGTTATGATCTGCCCTGTTTCTTTGTGTGCATTTTACCCTGTGTTATGATTTGCCTTGTTACCCTGTGTGCACATTACCCTGCAGCATCTGTGATTCTCCAGAGGAGCTGCTGTCCGGCCATTCCTCTATTAGGGGTTAACTAGCATTGCTAATTAATTATTCTCACCTGTCTGTGGCCTATATATGCCTGCTTATTCCTGAATCCTTTGCTGGTCATTGATGTTCCTAGCCTGCTCATGTGTCTCTCTGTTCCTGGATTACCTGCATGTTTCTGGCTGCTACTACAAACTCGTTTCAGTTAAGTCATCTGCTGCATTTCTTTATTATTTACTGCTTGTTTGCCAAGATCTGGAAATCCATTGTTCCATTCAGCCTGAACTGTTACTGTTTATTTTTGCCTTACCTGGACTTTACTTTACTGCAATAAACAGTTTAAACGTTTATTTCATGTGTCTGGCTCCATGGCTGTAATCAAGGAATTGGTTTTGAACAGAACCATAACACTTACATGATAATACGCCATTGAATCATACAATTTGTTATGATTAAGCAAGATTTAAGAGTTATGAATCTACATTAACTCCATAGAATGTCATTAAGAAGTTTATTTAATATTTTGAGTGCATAAAAGGGAAAAAGGACCATACAAGTTAAATGTTTTGTTAACATTTGATTAATCCAATATCTAGCCAAAGAACAGTTTAATTCTGGTTGGCTCAAAAAAAGATACAGCATGACCTATGTAATATATAACCTTCAGGCTATAGTATATCTGCAAGTGTGTGCTAGCTCTTATCAACATTACAGTTTCCATTTATATGTAAAGAGTGAATTTCATCACCATATTTATAGTTGGGACAAGTCTTACCATCCACAAGCTATCTAATAAATTTGCATTTATTAAGCTCATTTGCTCTTCTTGGCTTTCATTTGTCTTTATACTACTGCTTGGGGGATCCTTGCCTCTCTGCTGTGGCAGGTGTTCCTACATATCTGGTGAGACAAGAGGAAACAAGTCCAGAACAAAAGCCTGCCGACTCTACCCTGATGTAACATCCACCTTATGTACATCTTTATGCCCATAAACCACACTCGGACTTACCAAACAGCCCCGTCCAAGAAGAGGTGCCATCTGGTGGGGTGGGGGGTTCCATTTGCCTGGATCCTTCCCCCTCAGAAATAGTAGGGTCTAGTATCCAGGTCTGGGAGGGTGAATCCAGAAGGAACAATGGCTCAGCACATGGGAGCGCACAACATGCATCTGGTTAAGGGTCAGGAGGGCTAGTCGCAAAGGACTCTAATAGTTGTACTGTACAGACATAATTTAGTCCCCCCAACCGAGAATGGGATGGTCAGATACAGAAGTCCTGTGGCTGGCTCCTCCCTGAGACCTGCCACATTACTATATCATCCTGATGCGCTTCTCCCCCTCTGCGTTTGCTGCAGTTGCCTTTTCCTTTTCTTCCCTCCCTCCAACACTGACAGCATGTCTGTCTCCTACTCATCTGCCTCCACCGGGTCTTTATCTCATATATAGCTCTAGTTGATGGAATTTAATTGATGTATTTCTCTCATTGGAATTCGTATAATTATACCTGATCATACCGAGCTTTTAGTTCACCACCCTTGGATTAAAATTAAACTCATTCCGGTTAACATTACTCTGAGAAGTATGCATTTGGAGATGGGTGGGCTGCTTATACTTCTTTTTAAATATTAATAAATATCTTTAATCGAATGCGGTTACTGCTGCTGATGAGATATTATGAGAAGCCTTAAAGGCATATGCTCAGGCTCACTTGTCTCCAACAATTGTCGAACCACTCAACATGCCATGTGCAGGCAGGAATAGAGAAGAGTCTGTAGCACCCTTTTCCCTAGTACTCTGCAGGAGGTGGTGAAATGTTGTCTCTCTTTGCTTCAGTGCCTCCACCCGAGTCTTCTACAGAGTATGGTGGGATGTGGACTGTATCTGGATCCACTAGGGGTTGACATGGGAAGCTCCTTGTAGCAGACCACACTAACCCTCCTTGTTATAATGGACCGCACACATTGATAATGAACATTCAATATTTATTTTGGGGGGAGTAAATGGGTAAAAGCAGACTTAAATAGGGGGAGATTCTGAACTGTGTAAGTGGAACAAATGGAAAGATCATAATCAATGGTCATAGTACGGTGAACAGTAAAGACAAGTCAAGATGGCCACCACACATGCATTCACTGGCGTCCAACTCTCCACAATGCACTCACTTAAAATATGAATCGACAATAACAAAAAGCAATAATCACAGTCTATCAATATTAAAAGTTATAATTTTAACATTTTAACATTGGTGCACATTTTAACGTTGGTAATCCGGACTACTTAACTTGCATATCTTTAGGTGTAATTTGTACTAGATCTGACTATTACATGACAGTTAACTCAAGCTATGATATATGTCCAGATTACTATTAGGAGAACTAACTTGTAAAATTAGAGGTATACTGTTCTTCCTTAATACAGCAGCAATGGTGTCACTGTGTTTGGTGTGCTACCATTTAACCCTCTCTCACGGGGTGGAGATGAAGGTCTCAGCATCTCTTGGTTTGTGGACTATCTGCAAGCCTGATCTTGCTAGCTGCCCCTCTCTGCTCACATACAGTTCATAAAATGGAAACTCCCTCTTAGCACAAAGGCTCACTTTCCTTTCAATCACCTTCAAGCTGAATGACAGCAGATTCTCTGCAGGGATCCGTCTATAAACTTTCCTATGCAACACTACACCCAGCAGCTTTTGTGGTAGCTCTGGTGTCTGTGTCTCCTTGCACACTCTTTCTCTCCAGCATACTCCCCTCTCAGCTCTCTCTCCTTCCCTGCTCCTGCCACACCAGTTCCAAACTTCCAGCACTGTGCTTTTACTTCTCCTTTCTCATCTCTCCTCCAAGCCCTGTGACATGGCAGGTGCTGAAATCTGGCTCACCCTTCGTTTCCCTGCAAAATGCTATTCTGGCTGCACATCATATGCAGTCTTGCTACATGTCTGTCCATGCAAGATATGGAACATGGAAAAACTTTCAATGTGATGTGGATTGGGGCCTGGTGAAGGCTATTTAATTTGAAGACGGGGCCTTTTAACTTAATATGGGGTGGATTAGATGCTATTAACTAAATGTGGGTCTTACTTTGCAGAGGAAGAATGCTATTTAATAAATGTGAATACTAATGATTTATTTAATTATTTAATGGCTGGATGTAGGAAATAGATCTAATTAAATGTGAATGCTATTAGCTTGATGTCATGGCTTGTTGGAGGTAAATAGATCTATTTATTAAATATGCATGATATTTATTTAATGTTTGGGCAGGTAGCAGGGAGGGAAGCCCAATTATGTTTGCTATTAATTTAATATCAAGTCTAGTTGGGGGAAGGGAGGCCTATATTGTTCACTGATCACAAGACTTTCCATATTTCATGTCCTGTTAGTTCATGTCACATATCCTTTTTCCAATCTGGGCCCCAACATTTCAAGATCCAGACAAGTGGCGACTGAGTTTAAGACACGGGCAGTAGCAGATTGTTAAAACTTCAATGAAAAGGTAGACAGCAGGACTGTCTTGATTCTGGTGGGGTAGTGCAGATTTTGGGTGGTTGACACACTTAGTCAGGACTTTGTCCATATTGCAAGGACAGTTGGGAGGTATGTCCCATTTCACACTTCTCAGCTCATGGAGGGAGATATGTACACATAACACTAGTGCATGTAGTATTGACCGTATATGGGAAGGGGATGGGAACTAATTGGAGAGTGGCATAGCACTGTCTAAAATGACAGTCATAACCCTTACATGCTGGGTCATGCCCACTCTCGGGGCGTGCAAGCTTCCCCTCTAGGAATCCTGCATTTGTCCCAGGCTGCATGCTTAACCTAGAGGTCAGGGCCCTCAGACAGTTGGGCCCACCTGGGAATTCCGCAGTGATCCAGTCTGACAGTGTACATTCATTGAGCCGTACTGATGGGGGGGCATGTCTCCTGTAGCCCACCCCCCCTTATTCCGACTCTGGGCTAAGTATTATGGGGGCTACAATTTAAAGTGGGAATTTTCTTAAATGAACATTTTACCTACACATTATTATATATAAAAATAGTGAGCTCTCTCCGATAGAATATCGATAATTATAATTGATGGGTGCAGCTTCTGTATGTAAAACAAATAATAAAATCAACTAGAAGAAAGCACAATAAGGAGAAAAGCAGCTGAATGCAGTTGAAAATAAGATGGTATATGTATCAACCAGCAAGTGCACCACACTGATATTGTGTAAACGATTATAGCTCTGTTTGGAGAAGATGATATAAACATCGGGAGGCATACAGCTCCAAATAAAGCACTAGAAAGGTTGGAGTCTTACCCTACTGCTGTCCCTATATTCTTATTTCAATCCGCTGCTGAAGTATTCAAGCAATTCTTCTTCAAAAGGACAATGCTCAGTACATTCCCTGCAGCCGGCATCTTTCAACGGTGAACCGCACTTGGAAGGCGGAAGTGGACGGATCCCGGCAAGGGTAGAACTTGTGCAGTGTAGTAAAGCTTCAACCCACGCGTTTCATTCGTTTGACGGACTTTATCAAAATGACATGATTAGCCTCGCCCCGCCCCCTCCCGTCCTCCAAAATGGCGTAATTCACCGAGAATCGTGTCAAGGTGAAACCTGGGATACGGGAGAAATGCCAGCTCGCTCGGGAGCCCGGGAGACTGACCCGAATTTCGGGAGTCTCCCAGACTTTCCAGGAGAGTTGGCCCTCCAGTCACTCCCCCTCTCCCAAAAACAAGTTTCTGGGAGTTGGCAAGTAAGTATAAAACAATAGTGATGTTATTATTTTGGCTGCAATTACTAGTAATATGCATAACCCTCTACAGTGGTTTTAAATGTGGTGAAGTCTTATACAGGGAGTTTCAGAAGCATGTAAGCACCCCAAGCATGGATGCATCATATGCAAAAGCTGTCTTCCAATGCTTTCCACAAGTATCTCACAAACTCAAATTAACAAGCTGCTAACTTCACAGTTTCACACCTTACAGAATTAGCAGAGGCTATAATCGCTAAACTTGGTCATTTGATAGTGAAAGAGATGGTGGAAACACTGCTTAATATACACGGCTGTTGAGAAGAATTTAAAAATAAATCCATGCACAAATATTTAGTTATCTTTCATTCCTCAGTCATAATTTCCCCTGAACCCCCTCCAGTCATATTTGTCTCTCCATGTTGCTCTGTATAGCTAGTCTCTGGAACACCCCAGGGAGTATTCCCAGAAAGTAAACCTTTACTTGGCAAGGTGTGTGGCCTGGATTCTCACCCTTATGCTTATGCTCTGAAAGGCTCTTTATTTTTAATCTGGTGCTTGCCCTTCCTGCAAGAGATTTGTAAAGATTTTGTAAACCCTTTTATTGCACAAATTTGCGAGGACAAACCTTTTTTTTTCTAAGCTATTTGTTGGCTTTTACTCTGAAAATTACTGCTTTTTTTTTGCACAATATCATTTCCATGTTTTATGCTTAATGCTCACATTGCCTTTTATGTTTAATAAGTTAAGACTGCTCGGTGTACTTACAATGTGCTGTATAATGGACTGCCCATACAAAATACTTACTGAGGCCCAATTAACAAGAATACTGAAAGCATATGGCTAATTGATGCCCATGAAAATATACTCTATTTCTGTGCAGATGTCTGTATTTCAAAAGGGATGACAGACCCAAGTGCACCCCTGATTAGAAGTATGTGTTCATAGAGGGATCATTGATCCTTATGTTTGCACCATTGGGGTGCTTTCTACCTCTCTTACCATCTCTAGGCAAGCATGAGTGGGCCAGCTTCTCATGTGTGCAAAGACCACACAGAAGGCAGACAGAGGTGCCTATCACAGTATCCAAGCATCTGCAGATCAGGTAAGTGTGGTGGCAGGGGTGGTAAGGCAATATTTGAATGCAGTAGGACTTAGTTTAATGTGGGCTGGTGGCAGCTATTGAGGTAATGTGGGTGCCTATTCATATAATTGGCAGCTGGTGGGAGCTATTTTGGCTTAATGTGTGGTCTCTGTTCTAAGTGTGGGGGCTAATCAATTTAATGACAGGGCTTGTTCGGGGTCCTATACTGTCCACTTGTTCATTGGGTTTCCAGAAGATGAATAGTCTCTTTTATGGATAGGGCCCCAATATTCCAGAGTCCAGCCAATCAGTAGAGCTTAAGACACCAGCAGCAGCTAGTAAAAGCTGCTAAAACATGTAAAAGAGAGCAGCACAATCTGCCAAGTGTCCTAATTCTGTTGAGGTAATCATGACTGGAGGGCAGTCTAGCTTTGCAGCAATAGAGGAGCTGACTCCAATATGGAGACCCGGTGCATGATCCTACAAGGTAGCGCAGCATGGATGTACCCATCCATGCTGAGCAATCAATGGCACAGTACTAGGATCAGCATTTCTGAGGTCTATGGCTCCTACAAGCACAAAAGTAACAGTGATAGCGACACCCACATGCCTAAGAAATGAAGCCTCACCTTCTAGGAAAGTCTCTGTCTCAATATCCGGGACTATATGTCAAATGGCATGACTGAGTTATGCACAATTGACAGCAGAACAACAAATCACCAGGCTAAAAATTTGGCTTGTCAGATCCTGTGGCAATGCCGCTTTCTCCAAAACAGCACCATCATCATCACCATTTATTTATATAGCGCCACTGATTCCGCAGTGCTGTACAGAGAAATCATTCACATCAGTCCCTGACCCATTGGAGCTTACAGTCTAAATTCCCTAACTTACACACAGACAGACAGACTAGGGTCAATTTTGATAGGAGCCAATTAACCTACTAGTATGTTTTTGGAGTGTGGGAGGAAACTGGAGCACCCGGAGGAAAGCCACACAAACACGGGGAGAATATACAAACTCCACACAGATAAGGCCATGGTCGGCAATTGAACTCATGACCCCAGCACTGACAGATTTGCTAACCATTTAGCCACCGTGCTGCCACTATTTCCAGATGCAGCAACTACAGTACTTGAACTTGAAGGAGCAAATCCAACCCAAGCTATACTTTACAGCAACAGGCTGTGGCAAAGCAGGTTCAACAGCTGGAGTGGAAGCAGATAGCTCTGTAGCTTCAGTTTAAAACAACTGGTGAAACTACTCCCTCTACATGTCTGCCAAAGACATCTCTGTGGATGGTAAAGTAGGATTCTCAATCTACCACCACTGCCAGGGCTGACCATTTTAAACTTTGGGAAAAAGTTTTTGGCTTCACATATTTGTTTGGTGTGTTTTCTCTCACACACTCTCTTTTTAAGTATGCTGCTTTCTCATCACAACAGCAGTGTGACTGAGTCAATTATGGGTTCCAAGTTTCAGCAAGAGAAACTTGATATGCTGTGGCACAGAACCAATAAGAGAGAAGTCTAATTAAAAGAACAATTCTAAGGGAAATTCCATTTGGAACATTTAATGCCGTTTTTCAGAAAAACAAGGAGAATGCTACATCCAAATGCAGAATGAATAATCCAAAGTGCAAAATGTCTCACTCCCTTGACCATGGTTTTTACAGTCTATTGCTTATAGCCACTATAGTTGGAGCAGGAACTCTGATATATGCAACATATATTGCTTACATGCTAGAAACACAATGCTATCACAAGTCTGTTCATGCAATTGATGATAGGCATTTTGACATTGGTTGACAAATTTTTGTCGTTTACCTTAAAATGTGGTTTACTGATACTTTTGCTGATAGATTAGTTAAGGACATTTGTACCTGCAATATTTTTGAAATTTGGCCATACTATATGTTTACATTAACTGATTAAACAGAGGGATTAGCCTCCACCATGGACCCTTACTGTGGACTAGAAAACAGATGTGTGAATCTCGCACTTCTGTTTGTCAATTTCTTATGACCGAAGTTAAGTAAAAGATTTCCTTTTCATTTCTTTAAAGATTTTACTGACATGTGACTTTGCAACCTGTTAGTAGTAGAGCAGAAAGTGTAAATGCCCTGAAATGGAAAATAAGTAAAAGCATACACTATAGAAGGTTCCCTGGATATTGGGATGGAGGTCTTGGAGGAACTGTGAGGTGACCGACTGCATGCCTGTAAATCGGGTGACCTTAAAAACCTGTGTGATGAAACCTGTGTGGCTTTGGAACTACTATTCCCAGCAGCAGCAGCTGGTATGTAATTTACTGAATTAAAACATTCTGGTAAACTCTAAGAGACTGTACAGAAGTGTGTTAAGTTATTAGACCATTAACATCTGTTGCAGCAAAGTACAGGAGGAAACTGGCATTTATTTGTAAATATCCTTGCAACCATATACTTATTGTGCTAAAGGAAGAGAGGTGTTGAATTAAATTTGAAAATCTATATACCTGAATTGAGATGGCCTGGCGCCCAACTTTATTATTTATGCTATTCTGCGCACTACAATAGTATCTGTTTGTCACGAACCGCGGCGGTACTCACAGCCACCGCTTCTCGCTTCCTGCTCCCCCTGGCATCCCGGCCGTCACCTTGACGACCGGGACTCCGGAAATAGAGCCCTGTTCTGGAACTTTAAGGAGTCTCCTCTACGATGCCCAGATAGAGTTGCTTCCGCTGAGGTTTATCTACGGGCCTTAAAGCAAGGCGTTCGGCAGAAGAGTACTGCGCTGAATTCCGCAGATGGTCGCCTGACAGTGAATGGAATGATCCAACGTTACGCTGCCAGTTTCGCCTAGGACTGTCGGAGCAGATTAAAGATTCACTTGTGCAGTATCCTTCCCCCATCTCGTTGGAGAGCCTTATGCAACTCGCCATTAAAATTGACAGGAGAATCACGGAGAGGAGGACAGAGAAAGAGGCATCTTTCTTTTTGTCTGCATTTATTCCAGTTCCCACGGATGTTGAGGAACCTACGCAGTCAGGGGCGTATCGCCTCTCTCCTGAGGAAAGACAAAAGACGGTCACAAGGCCTATGTCTTTATTGTGGTAATAAAGGCCACTTCTCCTGCTCTTGTTCTTACAAGCCTGAAAATGGAGCATGTCTGGGGAAGGTCCACCTAGGTCTGCAAATTGTTTCCCAAAAGAATGCTGTCCTGATTCCTGCATGTGAAGATACCGGGTGTATCTGGCCCAATGCTACCCACTTCACGCTGGCTGGCCACCCACGGGTACCTTCCTATGCCAGGAAAGTCTACCCAGTACCTTCTAGGATTCGTATGGTCACTCAGGCAAAATGTGCAGTTATAAAAATACAACAGTATATTTATTGTCATACAAACAACACTAGAATATTATGTACACACAGTAAATAAATGCGAGGCAGATTTACCACATTATCTGTCCCTTACCCAAATAACTTAAGGAGATATAGTCACCTGCTGTCCAGACTTCACGACCCATGGATCCCTCTGAGCTGCATATATAGAGACTAGTTAGAAAACGATAATTCAAAACTAGATGCACCTTCATGAATGAAATCCCTGCATGAACACCCTTTCCTCTTGGAGTTGTTCCTTATATCCCAGGTCTAATTTCCACAGTCTTTCCCCTCCCTGGGCAAACCCCTGGGTCTATTCTTCTTAACCATTGGTCAGTGCAGGACTAGGTGGTTTGGACAGGGCAGTGAAGATGAGATGTCCTTTCACAGAAGCCCCCTGCTGGGATGCAGACAACATGTCTGGACTAGTCCTAAGGATGACACTTGATGCTAATTGGCTTCCCCTACTTCCAAGGATAAGGTAGAAGTAAGCCCCTCCTAAAATTAACCCCTTACACTACTTTGTGATGTCACAGGGTCCCCAGCTGTTCCATGCTTCCTGTAGAGGAAGGAGGGGGGAGAATGAATGCAGCTCCAGCCCTCTCATCTGTATCCTGGACACCCCCTGATCTTTACCCATAACCCTCCTGGCTTCAGTTTAAGGACAATGAATAACATTACTGTAAGTCATCAATATATAATACACAATATACATATGTACACTGAACTACAATGTCCCCTTAGCCACATGTTATTGGACAATACAGTTGTAGTCTGGTGAGCTAGGGAACAAAGCATGGGCTATAAAAAGTACTATAATCCACATTATGTGAGCAATGAGACACCGAATGCTCACAGGGTTATCCCTCTTATTTCGTCACACCGCGCAAGTCACTTTCCGTGCCAGTTCCATGGCCCTGTCGGCCTTCATCGATAGTGGAGCTGCAGGCAACTTCCTCGACATCGGGTTTGCCCGCTCTGCGGGAATTCCAACTGTGAAGCTCAAATCTGCCATTACTGTATGTGGCTTAGATGGGAGTCCATTGTCTGGTGGCAAGATTACCTGGGAGACCCCGCTACTGCAATTGAACATTGGAGCTCTCCATTCAGAGTCAATGACCTTCTTCCTTATCGACTGTCCATCGGTTCCATTGATCCTGGGCCATCCTTGGCTTTGCTGTCATAACCCTGTCGTGGATTGGGTAAAAGGGGAAATTTTCCAGTGGAGCTCTTATTGTACACAGTCTTGTTTAACCATGCCTTTGCGAATCATTCAGTCAATTCCTAAGCAGCTTCCCTCACAATACCATGAGTTCTGGGATGTGTTTTCTAAAAAGGCTGCCGACACTCTACCACCTCATCGTGACTTTGACTGTGCTATCGAGCTTATTCCTGCTTCCAAATTGCCCAAGGGACGCTTATACTCTCTCTCTGGTCAGAGACCAAATCCATGCAGGAATACATTGATAAAAACTTGGAGAAAGGCTTCATCAGGCCATCTAAATCTCCAGTAGGAGCTGGATGCTTTTTTGTATCCAAAAAAGACGGAGGACTAAGACCCTGTATTGACTACCAAGGACTAAATCTCATTACAGTCAAGAACACTCATCATCATCATCATTTATTTATATAGCGCCACTAATTCCACAGCGCTGTACAGAGAACTCAGTCACATCAGTCCCTGCCCCATTGGAGCTTATCCCCTTCCTCTCATCTCCGTATTATTCGATCAATTAAGAGGTGCTACAGTCTTCACCAAAATCGATCTTCGCAGAACATATAACCTCATCCGTATCAAAGGAGATGAATAGAAGATGGCATTCAATACGCATTCTGGCCACTACGAGTATCTGGTCATGCTGTTTGGTCTTAGCAATGCACCTGCAGTGTTCCAAGACCTAAATAATGAAGTGCTACGGGAGTTCCTTGATTATTTCGTGGTCGTCTATTTAGACGATATCCTCATATATTCTAAATCATTACCTGTACATCGAGGTCACGTCAGACAAGTTCTCCAAAAATTACGAGAACACCACCTTTACGCTAAATTAGAAAAGTGTGAGTTTGAGGTGCAGAAGGTATCCTTCCTGGGTTATGTAATCTCTTCTGAGGGATTCTCCATGCATCCAACCAAGGTCCAAGCTCTCCTGGATTGGGTGCAACCAAATAATCTCAAAGCGGGACAGAGGTTCCTGGGCTTTGCCAATTATTATAGAAGATTCATTTGTGGATTTGCTGACATTGTGGCTCCTATTGTCGCCCTGACCCGCAAAGGAATGGATCCAACTAATTGGTCGCCCCAAGCAATAGCCGCATTTGAAAGCTTGAAGAAAGCCTTTTTATCCGCTCAGGTCCTTAGACACCCGGATCCTAAAAAAAAATTATTACCATCTGCACCCATGTGCCTACTTCTCCCGTAAGTTCTCTTCAGCTGAAGCCAACTATGATGTGGGCAATAGGGAACTATTGTCAATTAAATGGGCCTTTGAGGAATGGCGACATTGGCTGGAGGGTGCTACACATCGAATCTCCATCATTACAGACCATAAGAACTTGCAATACATACAATCGGCCAAACGTCTGAACCCCAGACAGGCCCGCTGGTCGTTGTTTTTCACTTGCTTCAATTTCGTGATCACCTACCGACCAGGGTCTAAAAATGTCCGGGCAGATGCCCTATCTAGAAGCTTCTTGGCACATAATGTTCCAGTTACTATTCCGGAGCCTATCATTCCTTCTTCCATAATCCATGCTGGGCTAACCCAAGACTTGAGCACTACACTTCAAAGGTTTCAAAGACTAGCTCCTGATAATACTCCAGAAGGATTTTTATTTGTTCCTGTTCATTTAAGAAAGGCGGTTCTTGCAGAAGCACATAATAGTAAGACTGCTGGACATCCTGGAATTCAGAAAACATTGGAAATCCTCTCCCGTACTGTCTGGTGGCCATCATTGTCCGCTGATGTCAAGAGTTATGTTCTCTCTTGTGAGACTCGTGCCAGGAATAAAGTCCCCAGGAATCGTCCTGCAGGCCAATTGGTTCCATTGCCCATCCCTGCAAAACCCTGGACTCACTTGTCCATGGACTTTATAGTCGATATGCCACTCTCTGCAGGACACAACACCATATGGGTTGTGGTAGACCGATTCAGCAAGATGTCACACTTCATACCACTAACCAGGCTCCCTAGTGCTCGAAATTTGGCTATCCTGTTCATCCAGCATATATTTAGTCTCCATGGACTTCCTATTGACATTGTTTCTGATCGTGGTTCCCAATTCATAGCGCAATTCTGGAAATCCTTCTGTACCCTTCTTGGCATCAAGATTAGTCTTTCATCTGCATACCACCCTCAATCTAACTGGCAAACTGAAAGGGTTAACCAGTCCTTGGAGCAGTTCCTATGTTACACTTCAGAATTTCACGACAACTGGTCCTCCTTGCTACCCTGGGCAGAGTTTGCCTACAATAATTTGTGTCATGCATCTACTCAAACCCCTCCATTCTACTGCAATTTTGGTTTTCATTCCTGATCCAATTCCTTGTACTCTCTCAAGTCCGCTGGTATTCCGAAAATTCGTTCCACAGCCAGGGATCTCAAGGTCATCTGGAAAAAAGTGCAGTCATCATTGAGACGGGCCTCATTTTTTTGCAAACATTTTTTCGGACCGCCACCGTACCACCTGCTCCCTCAAAGTGGGCCAGAAAGTGTGCCTGTCTACACGCAATATTAGGCTCAGACAGCCTTGCAGGAAACTGGGGCCTAAATTCATCGGACCTTTCATCAATGTCAAACAGATTAATCCTGTAGCTTTTAGATTGAAAATTCCTGCTTCGTTGAGGATCCCCAACACGTTCCATTGCTCCCTGCTTAAACCTGTGCTATACCCAAATCAATCCCAGTTTCCAAGTTCACATGTACAGAATCGGAACAAACCTCAAAAATATATAATTCAGAAGATTCTCTATTCTAAGAAGGTGCAGGGTCAGGTGCACTTCCTATTACAGTGGAGGAATCACGGGTTGGAAGAGCGCTCATGGGTTCCGCGAAGACAACTTCATGCTACGAGACATCTGAAAGAGTTCTTCAAGAAATTTCCTAAGAAACCTGGGTGTCGGGGTTCCTTAACCCCTCCTCAAGGCGGGGGTACTGTCACGAGCCGCGGCAGTACTCACAGCCGCCGCGGCTCGCTTCCTGCTCCCCCTGGCATTCCGGCCTTCACCTTGACGACCGGGACGTCACTTCTGCCCAGCTCCCACCCGTTGCTAGGGCAACGGTCGGACGCTTCTTCAGCGCTGCTTTCCGGCAGTATAGAGCCGGGCGTGCGCTCAGTAGGATTTATTAATTAGTTTCAGCCTGTGGGCTGAATTAGCGTGCATTAGCCTGCGTGTGTGTGTATTGTCCAGGGACAAGCCCTGATTGGTCTCTCTGGGTATTTAAGGCAGTGAGGTATGCAGCCTCACTGCCCATTCTAGCTTCTCTGTTACAGTCTTGCTGACTTGAGCCTGCTTCCTAGTCCCTGTCCTGTGGATATTCCGTTTGATTCCCTGTGTATGACCCCCTGCTTGGATTATTGGACTCTGCCTGTTTTGCCTGTGACCCGACCTTTGGCGTGTTTATCGATTACCCTGCTTGCCTGTGACCTCTGACCTCGGCTGGTTTGTTGGATATACTGTCTGCTGCCGGCCCTCTACCCTTGCCTGGACTTCACTATGCTTTCCTGGGTTCTCCCCAGCCGGTACACATTTCACGACCCTCTTTTAGTCTGCAGCCAAGTCTGTCACCACCACTAGGGGCAACAGTGAACACCAGACTTTCAGAGCAGACTCCTGATTTTGCTGTACTGGTTGGAGGGGTTCCTAACACTGTCCACATGTTGAACTGTGTTAAACTCCTGTGTATTCAGGGTGGCCCTCTTGTCTTATTTGTCCGTACCCACCAACTTGCTGTGGCAAATAGGACCACAGGTGTTTACAGATCAGGCCACCAAGGGAACTCTTCACAATATAACAAACTTTTGGGATTTTTACCTTAGTGAACATCAACACCATAAACAAAATATTACTCTAACAAACTAATAAGCCACCAACTTCCTCCAAATAGTTGAAAAGGACAGGTAAACTAGGCAAACGTCTTAAAAACTGTGCCATCATCCAGCCCACATGCAAACATGAAATCTCCAGATCAGTTTCTATCTCTAAATGAAAACATCCAAATGAAAATTCAGAAGTGGAGTGGGCAAAGGGAAAGAAGGCAAGTAATCAGATGTCACCAAACTTACGTGCAGCTTGCAACTCAAGGGGATTGCACTACAGTACAAATAAGTAGTAGAAATGAATAGGTCAAAAGAGTATGGAGGAATAGGCCAAAGAAAACATCCAACACCGGCACTAAATGTATCCACTGTGTTGCACATCTCTGGCAGATAGATTTCCTAAACATAACTTCATTAAGCTGCACTGGAGTTGACTGCTGATGTAACGCCTGCGGGGAACAGGACAGACGCACACAGAAGAACTTGCCTTACAAACGATGGTCACTTCCTGTCCGCTTCTGATATACCCCAGCCGCAGTCCGATCCCAGCAGATCAGCAACCGACCCTCTGTTACCTCCAACCACTTCCCTCTACAGAAGAAACAAGAATTACGGCTGTGCCTACCAGGGAAGGGCTGTCCGAGACCACGGCAATGAGCGAAGACACTCTAGTCAAGCTCGCTTGCCGCTACCTCGCTTTTCTCTTGGCAAGGCGCGGGACTACAGGCACTTAAAACCAGGAACAGTCCCGCCTCAAGTACCTCGCACATCTCTCGGTGAGGGCCTAACCGAAAGAGGGAATCAAGCGTTATACTCACCGGGGCACTCCCACTTCCGGTCCCTGCTTTCCTGCTTCTCCCCGACACCTGCGGATGACAAGTAACACACGGCCTCCCTCTGCTCTATCAGTGAGGCTAAGATGTACACCCACAACACTAAACTTACTACAACAGGCGACCCAACCCTAACAACTCTCTAATGGCGGGTAACACAACTAGAATAAACAACTATAACACTAACTGAGTGTGGTGTACTATCGGGACCTACTCACTGTACTCTACGGGGAACACCAGCCGGTGTTCACGGTCTATTCCGGAGGGCTGTTCCTAACACCCTCACCCAGGTCATTACAAGAAGACTGTCTTCTTGCTATGGGGTCACCCACGGAGCCCTAAGGATCAGTTGCACAAGGCCCGAAAGAGGCTCACTGGAACAGCACAACAACCTGAGCGTCGACTTTTCCGGTGGTGAGTGACAGTGGCAGGGTAGCTCCTTGCCCTGACAAGGGCACCCTGCCAATTCCGGCATCTTCTGTCTCTTGATCCGCCGCTCCGGACGTCCCACGACGTCCTCTCTTTACTCCGCCGGCAACCTTCTGGCAAGATGGCGCCGGACTGCGCTTTATATACTCGAAGGTGCGGCGTCATCACTGGGCGCCACCGCGAGTGCTGATTGGCTCACCGCGGCGCCAAACTTTCAAACGGCCGGAGGTGAGCCGCGATTGGCCAGCGGAGAAAGGTGAGCCCTAACTGGCCTATCCCTCCGCTGCCCAGACCTGCGGAAAAGAAGATATACTCACCTCTGGATCGGTGAGTAGCTCCTCTTCTCTCTCTTCGCCCTCTTCATAGGCACAGCAGCCAGAGCCATCTTCTGTCCCTCCAGGGACACAGACACCGCTTCCATCTTCGCCCTCTTCACGGGCACCGGATCCAGGTCTCCCGGGGACACCTCTACACTGATGCCATCAGTGACCATATATTTTACACGCTATAAGTGAAATTTTAATAAGCTGATTATATATTTCATAGTAGAGTGCAATACTCCATACTGGCTCCCAGTTCCCTACAGTGTCTCGCTGTTTTTTGGGTTGGAGGTCACCTAGAAGTGATCGAGGACATTGGGTGGGCAGATGTAGGGGGAGAAACATTCCTAGCACTTGGCCTGTATCCATTTTGCCATCTTTTGGGTAGGTGGAGAATTCCCCCAAACCACTCAGCTGTTCTGTAAAAGTGTCTTTACCGGAGCGGTAGCGCGATAGCAATTTTCAAAAAGATTCCTACCCTGTCCATAGAACTCAACAAATGTAGAAACTGTTGCCACTGATTTGCACCTTTTTTGCTGGCACTTGCCAGAAGAATAGGGGTGCAATTACAATAGCTCAACCGCATTGGACT
This sequence comes from Mixophyes fleayi, assembly GCF_038048845.1. NCBI lineage: Eukaryota > Metazoa > Chordata > Amphibia > Anura > Limnodynastidae > Mixophyes > Mixophyes fleayi. The sequence goes on along the minus strand of NC_134407.1, from coordinate 101,673,665 downwards.
TTCCTCTTACAAGAGATGAAGCAACAACACTCCAGACACCAAACCAAGAGTTGCCATGTAAAATGGGACATGCTGCTGTCACTCACTGGTGAGTACAACCTCCCAAAATTTTCGCCACAGAAGTGTCAAGTTCGGGACTGCGTGCTAGCACTTGATACCAGTAAGTAACAGGTTTTCAGCCTATAAAAGAGTATGAATAGCTTCATTGTCTTGCCTGCCTGTCCTGCAAAATGTTTCACTGGAGACATTAAGAGCCACATATACCTCCACAACTACTATTGTGTCTGCACAAAATCAGCTTCCACTGTCAGAACAGGAGCAAAAGGGTTCCCTATTCTAACTCTGTCTATACCAACACTAGATCTATGGTAATGGATTGCGGACTCTCAATTCTGTTTGGTCCATTCACACCCAGCATTTCTCATACATGAAGATCAATTGAGTACACATAGGATGCTGCATCTCATTTTACACACAGTAAGTTTCCTTTGTGTGTTGGGTTTTATACAATTCATTGTTCCAAAATATCTGTTTCTTAGCAATGTGGCTCTGAATTTCTTTGTCATTCAGTAGAAACCATACATTTCTCAGGGACAGTAGAAATAGTGTGGTGAAACAAACCATTTATGATGTAATGAAAATACAATTCAAGTGAACATGACAAGCAGGTTGGTAGCAGAGGCCTTCACTATTACCACAGGAAGTGCTGGTTGTAATATTGGTTTACAATAAGTAAATATGTAGATTATCCTTTAAAACAGATGGCAACTCAGTTCAGGCAATATACAGGGATATATGGATGCTATAATAAATATAAGTAATGAAAAAAGGAATTCAGGTTCTTTCCTTTTATCTTATTTTTATACAGTTGCCAGCTGTCCCTAATTTCTTGTGATCAACCTGGGTTTTAATTATTTATACCTTTTAAAATGTCCCTATTTTTCTAAATAGATCATCTGTACTGTACAATTTCTTGTATTCCACATATGAGATGCAGAGCTCATTATTTGGTGCTCATAGTCAGCAGTCCCGGCGGCCGCTGGCACCGCCGCGACTCTGTGCCCTGCTGGTGGCGTTCCGGCCATCTCCATGATGACCGGGTTGTCACTTCCGGTTCCTGCGTCCCGGTTGCCTAGGCAAAAACCGGGACGCATCAGGCTCCCTGCTACCGCACCCGGCCAGCTGTCGAACAGCCGGGTGCGCTCGCAGGGCTGTTCAAGTTCAGCCAATTATGGCTCATTAGTATTAGGCAGCTGCTTTTTCATTGGCAGCAGTGCCAGTAATTTATTATACTACTCCTGGGAGCACTTGCAGGGCTTTGCCCTGATTGGTCCTTAGCACTATTTAGGGCAGTGAGGACTGCGCCTCACTGCCGGTTATAGCGTTCTGTTATCAGTATTGCTGCCTTTTTCTGTGCTGTGTTGGTGTTTAACCTTAGATTGCTCTCCCGTGTATGACCTCTGCCCGTTCCTAGATTCTGATTATTTGCCTGTGACCCAGACCTTCTGCCTGTACCCAGATTCTGAACATTTGCCTGTGACCCTGACCTTCTGCCTGTACCCGGACTCAGACCCTTATCCAGCTAGCACCTGTCATCTCCACCTGTGCTCTGCCACTCCCCAGATCTCTGGCCGGTCCCTACTCCGTGTATTACCTCCTGTACCTGTGCGCTGCCGTGTAAACATAAACTTGTACTACACTGAGTGTAAGTCCTGGGGGCCTCCGAGTACCTGTGAGCATGGTTTGGGTATAATTGTCCGATGAAGGTAATACCGACATCGGAGAAACCTACAAAAAAAAAAAAAACAATTGCTGCAATGCCTAAGAAAGTAAAATAATGACTTAGAACAGGGTTTCCCAAACCCAGTTCTTAGGGCTCCCTAACAGTGCAGGTTTTCTGGATCACATGTGACATAATTAGGACCACCTGTGGATCTGTTACAATGTGTCAGTCAGTAATGAATACACCTATGCTCCAGCAAGGAGATATGGAAAACCTGCACTGTTAGGGAGCCCTGAGGACTGGGTTTGGGAAACCCTGACTTAGAAGAAAAATTACTCATATCCGACCGATTGCAGAGCTGCTTACCCTACATCCCGAGTGGTGTAAATTCCGGCACTTTAAGTTCACGACTCTGCTCATAGCCGCAGTAATATCTTTGTATTTAAAGCACCAATGGCAACACCCTAACATGTAAATGAATTATTGAAGTGATGGGATCATTAATATGACTACCACCGGTGAGCATATCCAGTCTCTACGGGAAAGGCGGCTGTTATAGGTGAAGACCTCTACTGCTATAGTTCTACAAGTTTATGCCGCACTGGTTGCCTTAACACTCATAAGGCTGTATTAACCCCCCCCCCCCTCCCCCAAAATTAGAATTATTACACTGCTCATGTCATGGAAGTAATGGTAGTGCCCAGGTTACATCTAGACTACATCACAAGTTACATTCTGCCGGCACCAAAGATTCCGTATCCCTGGAACTTATTTCAAAATGTTTTATTGGCATTGATTTTGGTGAAGGCATATCATTTCTGTCAACAAACTACTCTACAAAGTAAAATTTATAAATTCACAATACCTCTGTTTGCCTCTGAGCGTGCCCTTACCAATATTCAGCATAAATAGGCTTCCAAGAATCACCTAACTATTGCTATTAACTTAGCTGTGTATTGCTCCCAAATCACAGTAGGATAATAGAGTCTCTGCATTATTATTTATCCTCCCTCTGCCAGGAAAATCAAATAACAGCTGTGAAAGGGAAAGTGGTAGATAGTTATATAAATATGGACCTTTGTCTTGTTAAAAATCAGGTGTGACCAGGCACAGGAGAAGTACTTCAATAGTTGCGCTACTTACCTTTCCTAAGTGCTGTGCTACGGTCCCATCTTTTTATTCCCTGCTTTGTAGGTATGGGGACTAGGAATGACTTCAGTTGCAGAGTGCATAAAGCCAGCATTAGTTGCACTGACATAGGACTTATATTGTATAAGTGATAATATAGGCAGAGCACTGGAGAAAGGAAAAAATATTTTGGAGTTATTTTTTCCTCCGTCCAGCGCTCTGCCTCTAGCTATATTATTGCTGAATGCTACTTTGGCAGTGGAGGGATCATTTCCAGTGAAACAACAGTAGGAATTGTTTATGTAGCGTGAAACTACTGGAAGATGCTTCTCTGTTAACCAGTGATGGGCCTCAGGGGCCACATGGGCGGTCCTCTAACCTTCAGAAGAACCACATATTAATCCAAATCTAAGCAACCCGTTAAAACAGTACATTTAAAATATTTACGATCAGTAGGCATTTTAAACAAGTGTTACAAGCTAAACAAATCTGGAAATAAAGCAGGAAGGAGCTGGGTGCCACAGGTGAAAGCTCAGAGGGCCACCTGTTGCCCATCACTGACCTAGTCCTAGACAATATGATATAACCCATAGCAACCAGTCAGATGTTAGCTTCCATTTTCTAAACTGTGCATGAAAAATTACAGGTACAAACTGAATGGTTACCATGGGTTACAGCATGTTTGCACATATTGGACCATATGAGTAAATAAGTAGGTACATGTTAATTATACAGCTGCTATCAGCACTACTACTTCTAATTGAATTTGGCCAAGTAAGAATCAAAACTTTCTTACTCTGAGCTATGTGATGCTAAATACTTTTGTGTCAAGAAAGACAAAAGTATTATAGGAGTGATACCTTTATTGGCTAACAAAAAAAAACGGATTATATTTGCTATCTTTCAGAGCACAGAGGCCCATTCATCAGCCAAGTATACACAAAGCAGTAATTAAAGTTGTTATAGTGGTGCCCATAAAGCTAATGTGATCATTAACAGTGTTTTCTCTGCCTGGCTGATGTGATAATATATTCACTGATTTCAGTACAGAGTCAGATCCCCTTTAGGAGACTATAAGGATCATCCTTGGCCTAAAGGGGGCCACCCTTGTTGATGCTCTGTTTCTGTGTGGGTGGTCTGTCCCATAGAACCAGACACCAAAGCACTGCGCCACACATCAAACATCCATTCTTTCCCCCCATCTCCCCAAATCCCTGCACTTCCTTCTCCTCTGCATTCAGTCTTCTCTCCTCCGCTCTGCACACAGACACCAGTGTACTTTCTTCAAGGCTAGGCAGGTATCTGGTAGGTGGAAAGGATACATTTATGTTATATGGGGGGAGGATGGGTGAATTAGTGTTATCTAGGGGAATGGATGGGTGTATTCATGTTATCTGGAGGGGGAAGACTCTGTTAATGGTATGTGGTGGGCTGGGTGTATGTTACGCCTCACTGGAGACAACTACCAACCGGTATTCGCACTGGCTTTCCCAGGGCGCGGAGTCTAACGGACCCCCGGTCTTCTCCAAGAACTGCCGCAAGGCGGGATGGTTTTAGCTGCTGGAGGCCCACAGGTCACAGCCCCTAGGTTAGCCCACCGGCGTAGTAGAGAGATAGTAGTAGGGTCTACCATTCTGGGAACACAGTAAAAGGCCTCGTCTAGCTGGATATTAAACAGCTTAACTGTAAGAAGTAGGAAGCCAGACCTACCTTGCTGTCTAGTAGGGAGGCACGAGAAGACAAATACGAGAGGCGTCAGGAACTGTAGCTGGTTCGGTACACAGAGGGTCAGCCAGTGCGTGTTGCCAGGGATTCAGCAGATGCAGGGTTAATCAGATAAGCCGGGTCCGTACACAGAAAGTCAGCCAGTATTAACAGGGAGAAGTGCACAGGGATCAGGAGCAGCCAGACGCTAAGTACACTTGTTGCTCTGACACAGGAGAGTGTCAGAGTGAAGACTAAATAGTGGGTAAGTTTGAATTCCCCGACCCTCAGGTCACGTGATTAGATGGACCTAACAGTGCATTAATGTTATCAGAGTGTAGGGGATGGTCGTATTACTATTATCTGGGGGGATGAATTAATGTTATCCAGGGGTTATTCAATGTTCTATAGAGGCTAGTGTAGGAAGTGTAGGGATGTCATGTACGCGTGTGTGTGGGGAGGGGCGGAGGTATAGTATTGTTATGTTACACCTATAGTAAAATGCAGAGCCGTAACGAGGCAGGTGCGGGCAGTGCCGCCGCCCAGGGCACAGCCCCAAGAGGGCGCAGTGTCCGCCCGCACCTGCCTCTGTGAGGAGACTAAAAAAAATAACAGACCTCAGAAATAGACTGCCGGCCGCCCCGCGCATCCAAAATGGCGGCCGGCACCACCCTCTTCTGAACTCTGCCCTCTGCCCCTCAGCGTTTGATGTCATGACGTTGCTAGGCAGCAGAGGAGCAGAGAAGCAGAGAGGAGCCAGGCAGCGACGGCTGAACAGGAAGATAGACAAAAAAGGTAAGCTTCAAAACAGGGGAAGGGGGATGTGTGTGGTTATTATGGAGGGAGGGGAGGGTAGGATGTAAGCTGCTATTATGGAGGGAGGGGAGGGGGGCATGTAAGCTGCGATTATGGAAGGAGGAGAGGTGGGCATGTGAGCTGCTATTATGGAGGGAGGGGAGGGGGGCATGTGAGCTGCTATGATGGAGGGAGGGGAGGGGGCATGTGAGCTGCTATTATGGAGGGAGGGGAGGGGAGGGGGGGATGTGAGCTGCTATTATGGAGGGGAGGGGAGGGGGGGATGTGAGCTGCTATTATGGAGGGAGGGGAGGGGGGGATGTGAGCTGCTATTATGGAGGGAGGGGAGGGGGGGATGTGAGCTGCTATTATGGAGGGAGGGGAGGGGGGGATGTGAGCTGCTATTATGGAGGGAGGGGAGGGGGGATGTAAGCTGCTATTATAGGGAGGGGAGGGGGGGCATGTGAGCTGCTATTATAGGGAGGGGAGGGGGAGCATGTGAGCTGCTATTATGGAGGGAGGGGAGGGGGGCATGGAAGGTGCTATTATGGAGGGAGGGGAGGGGGGGATGTGAGCTGCTATTATGGAGGGAGGGGAGGGGGGGATGTGAGCTGCTATTATGGAGGGAGGGGAGGGGGGCATGGAAGGTGCTATTATGGAGGGAGGGGAGGGGGGCATGTGAGTTGCCATTATGGAGGGAGGGGAGGGGGGCATGTGAGTTGCTATTATGGTGGGAGGGGAGGGGGGATGTAAGCTGCTATTATGGTGGGAGGGGAGGGGGGATGTAAGCTGCTATTATGGAGGGAGGGGTTGGGGTGTGTATGCTGCTAATCTGGAGGGGGGGTGTATACTGCTATAAACGGAGGGGAGGGATGTGTGCTGCTATTATGGAAGGGGGTGTGTGTGCTGCTATTATGGAAGGGGGTGTGTGTGCTGCTATTATGAAGGGGGGGATGTGTGCTGCATCTTGCTATTATGGAGGGGGGGGGATGTGTGCTACATGCTGCTATGCTTTATGAGGGAAGGGAGAGTATGCTGCCATAATGTGTGAGGGAAGGGGGGGAATGTATTAATATAATGTGTGATATGAGGGTATGGAGGTTGGGTGTCTTAGTACATGGGTGGGAGGTAGACTATTTATTTAATGGTGACGTTTAGGTGGGGGCTAATTATTTAATGGGTACTATTTTATTTGTGGGGGGCTGGTGGGTCAATTTAATTTATTGATGGGGCTTTTTAATTTAATGGTGGGGTCTATTAATTTAAGGTGAGGTGACCGGACCTTAAATTTAACGCTGGGGTGGTTTGGGGCTATTAATTAACTGTGGGTCTGAGTTTGGTGAAGAGAGCTATTTATTAAATGTGAATATAATTATTTAATTTCGGGGATGGCTGTGGGAAATGGTTATATTTATTAAATGTAAATGCTATTTAATTTATTGCTGGGGCTTGGAGGGAGGGAAATATGTTTATTTATTAAATAGGAATACTATTTTAATGTTGGGGCTAATTATTAGTTTTCTAAATTTCATGCACCAATTTTTTTTTTCAAAATAGGGCCCCCAACATTCCAGGATCCAGATACTTCCTCTGCACTGAGGCCATGTTGTGCTGTCCCTGGACATCGTATGGTGAGTATCTTTTCAGAAACTACAGTTACACACACTGAGCACGCACACACAGGTACAGATACTGGGCATGCATGCACTGGTACATACACTGGACACACATATAGGGACAGACACTGTGGGCACATACATTTATAGTCTTTTGATGAGACTGAAGAAGATGAGGGGGTTTAATGAATATAAATTAAATTAATTTATGATGTGGGGATTAATGATTAAACTGAATGAGGGAGTTAATGTTGATAGGTGTTTTATGATGATTCTGGAGTTAACAATTTTGAAGAGGGGTTCATTCATGATTAGGGGTTGGTATTGTGAGGCAGTCACAAAAATTCTTTGTATTATATGGGGTCACCAGGATGGTATCTGTATTGCAGTCAAAAGAATGCTCTCTGTATTGTATGGTGGTCATACGAATGTTCTCTGTATTGTATGGCAGTCACAGGAATGCTCTCTGTATAGTATAGCGGTCAAAGGAATGCTCTCTGTATTGTATGGTGGTCATAGGAATGCTCTCTGTATTGTATGGCGGTCACAGGAATGCTCTCTCTATAGTATGGCGGTCACAAGAATGCTCTCTGTATGGTATGGTGGACACTAGGAGGCTCTTTATATTGTATGTGTGTGTGTGTACATATATATATATATATATATTATTCATTTAGTGTGATGGTAATAATGGGGCACAATGTGATAAAGATGGCTCCATGGCACGGTGTGATAAAGGAGAAACTGTGATGGAGGGCACAGTGTGATGAAGGGGCACTGTGATACAGATGGTACCGTTACAATTATGTTTTAATTTGTTTCAGTGAGTTTTATTTCAATAACCAATTCATTTTTTTATACAGCTAGCATGTGATAGCTGCATTTAAAGTACTTTGATTCTATGGAGGCTTATTACATAAAGATCCTTACAAAGCCAGACCGTGAAGAATGGGGAGGGAGGGGGTTTCAGTGCGGTCTATAACTTGTAAAGCGCTAGCTACGCCCCCACAGTAGGGTGACCACGCCCTCTCAGCGATTGACACTCCCACTTAGAAGGGGGCGCCGGTGCCCTGTCTTGCCCAGGGCACTAAAATGTCTAGTTACGGCACTGGTAAAATGGAAACAAAATGAACAAGAGAGTGGACCTAAGGTAGTATATTAGATTTCCCTGTGTGAACATAAATAGTCTCCACATATGGGAATTTATTAGTATATTCTATTAGTCTGCACATTGGGGAATCAAATATACTAGAATAGATAAACTGTCCTGGTGTTTTGGTATAGAGGAGAGACGAGAGAGAGAGTAGGCAGGAAGTGGTAATGATGTCTGCACTCAAGTGAGGTGCTAAATATTAGTACAATCAATGGCTCCCAGAAAGCTGCTTAAACTGGCCTGAAACGGTGGTAACAAGCCTCAAGCACTGGCAACTACTTACTATCAGCAGCTCATTAAGCCATGCCCTGATGCAGGTCTGAATTTGCATCTAGCAGTGCCAGATTCCTCTGAGGCATTGGTGGTGTCAGGTGGCACAATCCATGTGTCTGCAGCAGCGGAGCAGCTGTGCCATGTTAGAAAAGAGGTTTGATTTCAAACAATGACCCTTGAGTACTAACAGCGAGGCTTACAGGGCATATGAGACTCGCAGAGCAGGGCAAGTCAGGTACTGCACTAGCAAATGACCTGACAGCTTACACCATGATTATAATTGGTATTATTACTTTCAACAGAAAATCTAATTTTTTTCGTTTAAACTCCACATACATAGGACTCTGGTCGGAATTGAACCCATGCACCAGCGCTGGAAGGCAACAATGCTAATCATTGTACCCAAACCTTACAAAAGGACTTAAAAGATTGATTAATAATGCTTGTCATAAATTCCATTTGGAAGGTATGACATATGCTATTAATGACAGCAGCAAAGATGGGAGCTGCTGGCAACTTCCAGTCTGCCACTATATTGCAGGTGACTATAGCAACAATGTGAGTTATCAATAATGTGCGGGGAAGTAAGCAGAATTTAGGGGTGAGCAGAACTGTACAGTAACTTGGAGGATTGTATAGATTAAGGGGTATAAATACTATCACAGCGCTTTGAAGTCATTTTTTTAAAATGGCACTTTTAGTACAGGCAAAGCCTATAGGGTTTTGCATTTAATAAAATTATCGTTTGAAGAAAATGACCTCAAAGCACCAGGAATCAGTGGTTCTACGGAACCACTGCATAGTACATATACCCCCAAGTCTTTTATGCGCCCCTTAAACTCTTGATGTTTCGACCACGATCAGCAGATGAGAAGGTGAACCCTGGCGACTCAGGTCCACTCCAGCATTTATCGAATGCATCTTGGAGATACTATAAAGCATTCTTGAAACATAGAACCAGCGTTATAACAATTTGAAAGCATTGTCCCTGATCTTACCTTAAATGGAACTGGTAAACGTACGTCCTAGTTTGGTAACACCACTATTGTATTCAATGGTTTGTACCATGATGAACAGTTGAAGAGCAATTCCTTATGCCTCATGTCTACACCTCCTCCTGCTTGTCTAACACTGTGACTCTTTAGTATAGCTGTTTTCTATATCTACTCTACTGCTTGGGATTATAAATGGTGTTTAAACAAAAGGGTTTCCAACAAATATTTTAGAAAATAAGAATTTCTTGATATGGACTACTGAAATAAAGGAACATTATAAGTGGAATAAAGAGGCCCTTTGCCTTGATCTATTGAGAACAGAGAGGTGGACCTGCCGACGGTGAAATGGTATAGTCTGGCCCCTGTTCTGCCCCAGACACTAATGAAATAGTAATAAACTTTCAATATTGAGTATAGTCAAAGTGCTAACAAATTAACCACTTTATAAAGGACTTCCAAATCACTACTGATGTGGAGAAAAAACAATTTACATTGCTGGTGAGCTCTGGAAATATGTAAAAAAAACACAGGATTATTTAGAATTAACCAGACAACTTAAGAAGGGTGTCCACGTGTCTGGTTATATATAACTAGACCGTTTGGCATAGGTAATGGAAAACTCCAAAACTAGAGCTTTTTACATGTTCTTTCAATTAACCCATTCGGTTCAGTGGAGTTATCAGTGCACGTGTGGAAACAATATCAAAATGAATGGGTCAATTCATTTAATTTTTATACATGAATAAATGTTTTTCATCTCACATGTTTTGAACACATCTTGCTTCTGATACCACTGTAATAAGTTTTACCGATTTCCAATATCAGTTTAGTAAATTGATCTTTCATAAATTCACCTGTTCTCTACTTATCACTGAGAGCATGATTTCAGAGATTTTGCGATACTTTCAGAGATTTTAAAAACTATTAGTTACAGGTCCGTCTGGCTTTAATAGTTTCAGTGATTGGGAACCTGTAAATCACTAAACAAAAAAAAGTTATCACTGGGTTGTTGAGCATGGACACATTACAGAATGAGCAATTTCAGAGAGAATAAGGGAAATCTTTAGTGTTTCGGTAGTGAATTAGGAAATACAACTAAACACAGTCCCCCTATGGAAGGAAATGTAAATTTGAAAAACCAAAAAGTACTTAGATGAGAGGTACCATTGCAGGAAAATCCCAAACAACAACATGTGCATTTCTGGTCTTATTTTGCCTTCAAATATGTTGACTACTGTATGTCCACAACCCGTGTCGGTAAACTTGGTTTGTCATATGCAACAGGTACAATGTGACAAATATGCAGCACATGCATGTGTAGCCTGTTCCATTTTGGACTATTTGCTTTTAGATCATATCACCTATTTCATGTGATTTATCACATGACAAATCATTGGCAGCCCAGGACTTGGGTGAGCGATTTTGCAGTTCAAGTAATGACTCATGGTCAGTGTGGTTCGCTGTTACACAAGGGTAGTTTGCATCTTAAAGTGCAGTGTTTCTCATTTTCCTAACCACTGATGAGCAACAAGTGGTCCTAGGGGCCCTCTGAGCCTTCACTGGTGGCCGCTAGCTCCTAACGGTTTTATCATCCGATTTATATGTTATAGCTTGTAGCCATCATCATCAATGTATAAAATGCCACAAAGGCACACAAATGTAATTTGTATTTGTATGATTTGTTATTATTTTGAAATTATAAGTATTAATCATAAACGTACAATTCTAATTAGTAAATATACAAGTACAAATTACATAAGTATAAATTAAACATAAAAAAATCGCACATACACAAGTTAAACATAAAAAAAAACAAGTACATTGGAGGTAGACAAAGGTGGTGAAAACATAAGACATGGGGTGGAGAAAGCCCTGTTCATGAGAGCTTACAGTAAAGAGGGAGGGGGAAAACAGAGAAAGTAGGAGCTGTTGGGACACAGTTGGATTTGGCAGGCAGAGCGTATAGAGGTAGAAGTCTAGGAAGAAGTAGAGATGGCTATAGTGAAGAGATGGGTTTTGAAAAAGCTCTTGAAAGATTGTGGGTTGGGAAAATTTTGGCAAGTTGGAGCAGGGAGTTCCAAAATTGGGGAGCACAACGGAGGGGAGACTGGAGATATATCAAGGGGGGGAGGTTGTGAGGACTTTTTAGTGAGGGTGAGCAGCTTGAATTGAGCTGTGGAGGAAATGTTGAGCCAGTGAAGTGATTTGCAGTGTGGGACAGCAAATGAGAAGTGGCCGGAGAGGAACATTAGCTTCGCTGCAGCATTTAGGACAGATTGTAGAGGATAGGCTTGTGAGGGGGAGGCCAGCTATAGGGAGGATGTAGTGGTCAAAGCTAGACAAAATGAGAGATTAAACAAGGGTTTTGGTTATGTCCTGAGAGAAAGGGGCATATTCTGGCAGTGTTCCAAAGGAGGAGGTGAAAAAAAGTTTAAGGGACTGGATAGGTAGAGTGAAGCTGAGGATGATGATGGCTCCAAGGCAGCAAGAGTGGGGAGCAGGGGTGAACATGATGTTGTTAAGTGTGAGAGAGACAAGGGCAGGTAGGAGAGAACAGTTCTGCAAACGCCAAGGGAGTGAGGGGTGTAAAGTAGAAGAGGAAGGTCGAAAGCAGCAGAGAGCGATGGCCAAGGAGCATAAGCAGGGAGAAGTGACCCTTTAACATAGCTAAAAGTAGATCATTGAACACATTAGTGAGGGCAGACTCAGCAATTTGGCAATGGTAAAAGCCCAAGTGCAGAGAGGCGAGAGTGGATGGAGAAAGTTTGTTAAGCAGTTGTAGACAAGTCTTTCAAGAAGTTTGGAAGCAAAGGAGAGCAGATAAAAGGGGCAGTAGTTGGAGAGAGAAAGTAGCATCACGAATTGGTTTCTTAAGAAAAGGAGTGATGAGCGCATATTCGAACAGCTGGTCGAAGAGGTGAACTAAGTTCCAGCAAGCATTGGGGGATAAAAAATTGGAGTAGTTGGATGGAAGAGGGCTGAGGAGGAAGAAGAAGAGTTGAAAGGACTCAGTTACAAGAGAGAAAGAGCTGAGGGTTGAAAGATGAATGGAGGAGAGGGTGGGGATAAGTGTGTCTGAGAGGTGACCTCATGACAAAAGGTGTCGATTTTGCCTTGGCAAAGTCATGAGTGATGAAGGAAGAAGGGGTGGCTGGTGGGGGAGGGCAGAAAAGTGAGTTGATGGTGGCAAAGAGGCAACAGCGTTCCATTAGATTATGGAACTGATGTAGGCTTGCTTGCCGAGAGAAAGGGCATTATACTAGGAAGAAGGAATGAATTTGAAGTGGATGGCATTAGCACCTGTGCAAAATTTTCTCCATTGACAATCAACAGAGTGGGAGCACTTTTGCAGGTAGCGAGAGAGACCATGAAAGGTGAGCAGAAGGGTTTTAGAGGCTGCAGTGCCACTAGTGTTGTCAATAAGGATGTTGAAATCCCCTAGTACAAGAGTGGGTAGGTCAGTGTAAAGGAAATAGGAAAGCCAGGCAACAAAGTCAAGGAATTGGGAGACAGAGCCCAGGGTGGAAGTGGGGGGGGTGTAGATCACAGCAATGCATAGGTGACATGGAGAGAAGAGATGTATGGTTTAAACTTTGAAGAACAAGAAAGAGGAGCTGGGGCAATAACGCTAAAGGTGCAACCAGGAGACAGTAGGACGTCTATTCTGCCACTGTGGCGATTACCGTAGCAGTGAGTGTGGGTGAAGGAAAGACCACCATAGGAGAGTGCAGCCAAGGAAACTGTGTCAAAGAGACTTTAGGAGTGGGTGCCTAAGTCGTTAAGAGAAATAAAGCAAAAAAAGGACTACATTTTCTCCAGGACAAACCATGTTACAATGCTAGGGCTGCAAATTAGTTTGCACATAAGTTAAGTAGTGGCTGTTTTTTAACCCAATACACAAATACTTGATAGCTTTATTTTACACTGAAATTTAAAGTTGATCTAGGACATGCCCTATCCCAAATATAAATCTTTTTCCAAATTTTAAATTTACCTCCCCATCCAATGCAACAGAGTTTTGCCCAGGTGCAAAGTTACTCCTTTTTTATGCTTAATGACTCAGGCCCTGAGAGAGGAACTGGTGTTGGATGGATGTGTATTTGTTGCAGACAGATCTAGTGTTCTAGAATGCCTAGGAAATGGCAAGACGGATAAGAATGAGGTTGGGTACGATGTGGGTGGTACATTTTGTGGTAGCAGGAGAAACATGAGCAGATAGCAGGGAATAAGTCGAGTGTGGGGTTGGGGCACATGCCAATGGCAGTCAGGAGGACGATGTGGATGAGAAAGTGGACAAGGTCTGGGGATGTGATGATGATGGGATGGATCCAATTAAAGTAAGCTAGGCAGTGATGAGGGTGCAGAGAATTTGAGGCTGTGGGCACTGTAAGTACAGAAAGGTAGGTTAGAGCTTAGAGGCAGCAGAGATGTAGAAGAGGGGTGGTAGTAAATAGGGAGATAGCTAGATAGGAGTCATAGAGGGAGTATGTGGTGACTGAGCATACTGGAGAGAGTGGACAGATTAGATATAAATAGAATGAGTAGCATAGAGGGGCATCTGTGTTTGTGTGTTTAGGTAAGAGTTGAGTGTTTGAAATAGATAAAGGTAAAAGGGAAAATAAGTTAGGTGAGAAACACGACAAGGGAGGGAGACATTTGGGTGAAAGAATAGTTGCAATTAGTGTAGAAAAAGTCAAATAATTGAATGAAGTAAATCAAACTGATTTAATATTGTTTTACTGTGCAATTGCGATCAGTGCGCCACGTGTTATGACACAATCGCATGATAAATAACGCACACACACATTTACACGAACACATACACTTGTAATTAGTTCATATTAAAAATAGTTCCAACACATAGTTAATTATGATCAGATGTAGCAGAGTTAATAGTTAAATATAGTAATTTTAGAAGCACTTTATTGAGATCAAAAGTTCAGGTTACAGGAAACACATGTTGTTTGGTACAATTCTAATCCCCTATTTATCCGTAGACGTCCAGTTCTATCGGCTAAAATATTGCTCCTTGCGTATGCAATTTATGGATTATAGGGAATAAATGATCAGAATGGTATTTTCGGCGGGAACATTAGTATGCATCTGTTGGAGAGCTGACCCCCACCCTTGGAGGGCGTTGTTTGAACTGAGCTATGAACTGCATTATACTGGACTGTCCTGAAGCTTGAACCTATGGAAACATGCCAAATCATCTGTATTGTACTCAATGTAACCTCAACTGTATATAAGCAGGGGCTCTGGGACCAACAGGCAGTCTTTTGACCACAGACTTCAGGATTGAATGACTGTATGCTTGATCCAAAGTGCCTGCGTATGTAATCGCCTATACTTATATTATTGAATTATTATTCTTGTGCTAATAAATCGCATTGTTAGTTGGAACCACAACAATCGCAGCAGACAATGTTTATTGGTAAGCTATGAAACAACTTTAATAATTTGGGGGCTCGCAGCGGAAATCACGCTACCGGAAGATTTGCAAAGCCTACGGATTTCGGTTACTCAACAAACGGTGGAGACACCTCATGTATGGGTAAGAACGCAATGTGTTCGAAGCCTGTTGTCACTCGCCGGACTTCCGGACCGAGAGTTAGGCCAATTGCCCCTCTGCCGGCACCTGTGTTGCGCCGCGGCCGTCCGCCATCTTGACTGTGTTTCTGCTCATGTGCAAACCTGGAGGGTCCTTTATAACTTTCCCTTTAATTGTATTGGCTATCCATTAGCCTTTTCCCTATTTAAAGCACCTCTGACCCCTCCTTAATTGTCTGATCTTGATTCTCACCTCCTCGTGTCAGCTGTGCTCTCTGTTCCTGTGGCTGCAGTTACTTTCAGCGTTCCTGCCTCATTACATTGGTCTTTGAGTTTTCTACCTGCATCTCACCTGTTGACCGGATTCTTCTTAGCCATCTCTGTGGTAAACCTGCCTCCTGCTGTATGCTGTAGTGACCGCTGCATCTCACCTGTTGGCCGGATACTTCTCAGCCACCTCCGTGGTAAACCTGCCTCCCGCTGTATGCTGTAGTGACCGCTGCATCTCACCTGTTGGCCGGATACTTCTCAGCCACCTCCGTGGTAAACCTGCCTCCCACTGTATGCTGTAGTGACCGCTGAATCTCACCTGTTGACCGGATTCTTCTTAGCCATCTCTGTGGTAAACCTGCCTCCTGCTGTATGCTGTAGTGACCGCTGCATCTCACCTGTTGGCCGGATACTTCTCCGCCATCTCCGTGGTAAACCTGCCTCTCGTTGTATGCTGTAGTGACCGCTGCATCTCAGCTGTTGGCTGGATACTTCTCAGCCACCTCCATGGTAAACCTGCCTCCCGCTGTATGCTGTAGTGACCGCTGAATCTCACCTGTTGACCGGATTCTTCTTAGCCATCTCTGTGGTAAACCTGCCTCCTGCTGTATGCTGTAGTGACCGCTGCATCTCACCTGTTGGCCGGATACTTCTCAGCCACATCCGTGGTAAAGTTATCATTTACTGACTTTGTTCTATTATCGTTTTGTCTAATCATTTACTGCCCATCTCCTATTCTGTTAGTGGTGAAATTACCTCTGGCTCACCACCACTGCCATGCTATATTTCTCTAGATGGACTGACTCTGTTAGCCTCATTTGGGATAGCATTACCTCTGTTTATCCCATAGTTCTGTTTCATCTCTCCGCTTGTCTGGGCAGTTGTTGCTACAATCATCATATATTCATATATATATATATATATATATATATATATATATTTGTTTTTCTAAGTATCATTGCATCATTATTACCGTCTATCTCTATATTAAGCTGTAATAAATTGCTCTGCTGCACTCTCTTGAGGACCGCGACTTGCGTAGTGACGCCGCAAAAACCCAAACCCTCTTGCGGGGGTCCCTGGAGAAGACCAGTCGCTACATTAAACTCCGCGCCTCGAGAGTAGTGATAACAACTGGCAGAAAGCTGGGTCACGAACTCTAGGGACCGTGACACCTTTTTATCATTCTGTGTTGTGAAACCGAATGTTCATTTTTTGTGTAATCCAAGGAGCGCTGATTTGAATCTAGGGACAAGAAAGAAAACTGTTTTTTTTTATTGTCACTGGGCGTTTTAATGTAATTTATGTTGCATAGCGTATGTATACTTCCTGCATTGCGTATTCGTATTTCCGATATTGTTGCCACGTATTTTATTTATTTATAGTATGATCAATTGTTAAAACCTCTGAAAAGTTATTACAATCACTTGGGAAATTAATTTTCTGCACAGAAAACAAAGGTGTATGTGAATTGTGTGAAAAGTTGATTTATTGTTGAAATGAGACAGAGAGTATCGGTTGCTGTTTGACGAGACAGGTAAGACAACCGATGACCGGTATACACTGCAGGTATTTTGGTGGCGAGAACAAGAGATTTTCATAGCACGCCCAATAGTAATCACAAGGTTTATTGATAGTATCGCTAAGTGGTGTGATCGGACTGGACGGTACAGCATGAGACTGTGATTGTGACTTGGGATGTAGCTGGAGGAAATACGCTGGCAAGGCTGGGTAATACCAGTGCTACCAGTTGTAAAATACTCAGCAGGTGTGCTGGAAAGGCAGGGCATTGCGAAGCTGGTACTTTTCTTCTCCCAGTTTCTGTGTTAGGATTTCCTCGTTGAGTACGCTGACAATCGAGTGTTGTTGTTGTTCTTAGTCGAGAAGAAGTGAGTGGACGCAGCTTGTGTAATTCGTCCACGGTCAATAAAAATCTTTAGTGGTAGTTGTGTGCTACGAAGCTTTGGAAACATGGGTGCTAAGCAAACGCTAGAGATGGTCAATGAGGTGTTGCCTAAGGAAGGGTCAATTGGTGCGGCAAGACATATTATGTGTTGGAAATATGGTGCATAGGCAACGGCGAACTGTGACAAATGGGTCAAGATGACCAAGGATTGTGTGAGATCTTTTCCCAAGGTTGGTAGTTTCGATTCAGAGGTGTTAAGTAATGTTAGAGATAAAATATGTTTGATCAAATCAATGAAAAACAGAATTATACACAATGACTGCGTAAACCTGTGGTAACAGGAAGGGAACATGTTGCAAGGTAACACGTGCAGATTGGAAGGAAGCGTTGCAAAGCGAGGAGAATGGAGCGCAAGCACACCCCCACCGCCATATGCAGTTGGGGGGGAAAGTACAGCCGATTTAAAAAATGTTAACAATAAATCAAGTTATTTATGTTCTGTATTAAGCCGTTTTAACGGTAATGTTTCTGAAGATGATGATGAACCCACCGTCACTTCATCCATTGCCCATGCTATTAACATGCACGAGGTACCACCTAGAGAAAGAAAAGGGAGCGGTCCCACCAGCAGGGGCAGCGGCTGAAATTGGTGAGAGTAGCAGAGAAAGTGACAAGGAGGTAGCTGTTTCAGATTTAATGGATGGCCTCAAGGAAAATTTGAAAATCAGGGTGCAAACTTCATTACCTAACTGGAAAGGGATCACAGTAGATGCTCTCAGGGAGTCAGCTAGAGAACATGATAGAAATATAAATAAACAAAAAGACAAAACCAAAGATGGTAAGTGTCCAAGCACTAGATGGACTGCACACACGACCACAGTATAATAACACTTTTAATAAGGAAAGGAAACAACATGAGTTGAAGTGTTTTAGATGCACTAAAACAGGACACCTGGCAAAGGATTTTAAAGAAAGAACAAGAGCGGAAGCAAGGAGATTTGGGCCACCTAAGGGGGATCACATAGATACCCACAAAGAAGGTGGTCACAAGTCTCAGAGGTTGCTCAACAGTTGCCCGCAAACGTCATAGCAGCTTTGCGGGAGAACAATAGCCAACACTAGAGGTCAGGTCATACCTGTAATTCTACAACCAGGTAGGCTAAATGTTAATCTGCGTTGAGTGTGACTGTTCAGACTTAAAAGATGAGTAACTTAAATGTATATTCTCTTTTTGTTGGTGGCAATGTGGGCACAGATAGCATTTTGAATAAGTAGCTGCAGTTTTTCAAGGGTTAAATGCCGTTGGGCCAGCAATTTGTTGTTTGTTTTTGGGTTTTTTTTGTAGTCTTGTGTTTACTTTCCTGTCGCTGGTCGATGATAAGGATTTAAAGTAAAGAAATGAAAATGTTTGTTTTTCTTTGTTTTTTGATACTAACTTTGTGTTGTTCTTCTCTGTAGATAAAAACAGACAAAGAAAAATATATATTTAGTAATTAAGGGGATTGCAGAAGAAGTACAAAGTTTTTTCTTGAAAGACAAATTAACAATGGGTCATTGTAACACTTTTTCTACTAACTGCAGTGGCTCATGATAATTTATTTGGTTGAGATTTATTATTTCAAATGAAGTGTGTATATACCATGCCTCTAATGTTGTTTTATGTATTCCAGGAACACCCATGGGAGATACAGATTTTGCGTCACAAAGGGTTGATTTTGCACTTCTCCATTATAGTCACAAGTCTATCGTATATATAGTTATTGTGATCAGAAGATACCGGGCTCCTTACGAGCTAATGATGGATGACATTGGATTGGATGGGTGATGTAACTCCCTGTTAAATTTAATAAGAATGGGAGAGGGGTCATAGATTAGTTAATAGCTAAGTGGATTAGTGAAATAATAGAGCCTTTTCCCCATAGTGCCCAATCCAGCTGTCATCTTACTGTAAATCTCCTTCTCTCCTTCTCTGCTTTTCTGCTTTTCTATTGTTCTGCAAGTCACTTCAGTATTCTTCTTCTTCTTTGTCCTATTTCTCATTCTTTACATCTCTGTCAGTATCTTATTATTTTCTTTTAAAGAGATACAAAATATATAGACACTGTCCCAAAGGTGCTGATTTTAAGCAGGAGTTTTGGTGTGGAAATATGATTTGTTTTATAGATTGCATGTGGTATCTGTCCTCCTAAGATCTGCCTAAGCTATATATGTCTCCTGAACAAAGTGTTTAAAGTGTGCCTATAGATGCACAAAAGGTGGAAGGAGACAGGAGACTCGCTGAAGGTGAATTAGGTAGACATACAGATATTCATCTCTGGACAGATCATTTGATTAAGGTTTTTTCCACAAGACCTGACATAAGTGAAACTTTAAAAAAAATAAGATTTCCTTGTTTTATATTTTTCATGGTTAGATAGACATGTACTGGATATTGTTATAATTGACCCCTTTGCCCTCCTCATTTAGCAAAGTAGCTGAACTTGTGAGATTGAGAATGGCATGTGAGTTGGCAAAGGGTAAATCAATTGATATAAATTGGTTTTTAGTATTTACCTAGGATAGGGGGTGATGTTGAGGCCACTGAGGAACTTTTCTGACACTAGCAGTACGTGACTAGAACACTCACATTACATGAAGGACCTGTGACAGTTACCAACTGAAGTAGCTGTTATTTAAGTCAAAACTTACACACATGACTGTACATGATTTTTATAACAGGGTGGACAAAGCTGTGAAGTGGGAAACCGACGAATCAATGTTTTGTTTTGGTTTTTTTTTTGGTTTTTTTTTAAATTGTAAACACACATGAATTAGTTAATATGAGATTTGTTTCACCTGAAGAAAAAGCAGCCTGGAAGGTGAAAGGATGTGGTCAGGAGTCCTCTGGACCCTGGAGAGATGGACAAGGTAGGCGTGTGGCTCCCAGAGTGTATCTTACAGGCCTTGCTGAAGCAGCACATGGCTGACTCAGCTGGTTAAAGAAGGTATGTGCAAGCTTCTAAGAGCATACTGGTATGCATCAGACATTTCTTCTCAGGCTAATAGGAAGGCAGTGTCCTGTCTTACCTGAGTGAGAGAAAATGTCAGGAAGACAATACCAATAGAGCCATCCCATACCCCTTCTACAGAAGGACTTTCTCCAGGTAAAACAAGTCAACTTCATCCAATTGTCACCTTGCAGGATTCTCAAGTATGTACTGGTGTACTGATGAAATATATCTGGGTAAAGGTTTATTGAAATGTTTCTATTGTTGCTGTGTCGTACTTAGGATTTTTGTTAGCAAATGTGGTATCCCTAGAGTTATAGAAAGTGATAGGAGTATTAATTTATTGGTAATATCTTTACAACGTATGAGCAATGATATTAAGTTGCCTACTTTTGATCAGCCACAAACCAGTGGAATATAGAGTAAACAGTACTAGCTAGAACGAATTGAATATAATGATGGTTGAAACTAGAATGGAGTGGCTGGTAGCTTTGGCCACTAGTCCTCCCCACTGTCAATATCACTCTTAAACTGCCTCTTAACCTGTTACCTTTGGAAATACTTTTGACTTTCCCTGAGATGAGTTTATAATGGAGAGAATGTTCAAGATCTTGTAAAGAAAACCAAATAGTGAGACAGCAACAAAGGACATTCAAAACACTGTCTCCTGATGCGTTATACTAACTTTTATGAAGTTGGACAGGGAGAGTATGTTATGGACTGTAATTTCCTACCCTCAAGTTGTTTGACAGAAGGGTACCAAGTGTTGACGACCAGCATCACATCCCTAGGAGTAGCAGGGAGACACTTGTACCCATTCCATCCACTGCAGAGGAGGCAACCCCCGGAGAATGTTCCATTTACCCTCGTGAATCTATTCCGGGAGATCCAAGATCGCAGTTAACAACACCTGAGCCAAGGACTTTACAAAGACTGCTATCCAGAATGGAGCAGCAGTTTTTCCTGTTTTTCCCTGTCCAGTGTTTCTCTCATCTCATTCTCTTTTCAGGATGGTCAATTCTTTCAATTGTGAACAGGTGACAGAGGCTGGTTCAGGTAGTGATATTGAGGAATTGGAGATGAAGGAGAAGTTGTTAGCACAATCGGTCCAACCAATTACTCTATTCAATTCAGGGGTAAAGAAAACATTTGCTGACCTAGGAGCTCGGAGACAGCGTGAGGGGCTATTGTCTGAGGTATTGTGTCCGTAAGTACTTTGACCCCATAGTTAAAGAGAGGTGCATCCAGCAATGCCAGTCCAGTAATAATTCTGACTCGAGCGGGCATCCTTGAGAATGATTATCATCCTTTGGTGAGTAAGGTATTAGAACAAACTGAGTACTGGGTGTGCTCTCATGTGCCTCAGATTATATCAAGTAGGACTTGTTCTCTTTCCACTAAATATTTCTGAGGTCCCGAATTATGGGGTGCAAGGTCAGTAGGGGTAAGGTAATACAGTTAGGTCCCTTAGTTTGGAGTCTCCCAATATTCGGCAGGCCGATCACCGTTTCACGTACAAAGAAACTTGAGTATTGGGAGACTGAGAAGAAAGAACAGACAATGCCCCGCCCACAAGTGTTGATGAAATACCTGTTAATATTATTAGAGTGTATTTACTAGCACAGGTTGTAGAAGATCATAAATGACATGGTTGACAGACATAGGATGATCTTATTCGTGAACATGTATTATTTAAATGTCATCTAAGCTAAAAGACATGCTTTGGATGGATGACCATGTTAGGCGTGAAGAACGTTAGTAAAGTACTCTATATTGTTGTTACATATTTTATCGTACCCTGTAACCTTTCAGATAATGTGTTACATATGTCGGTGAAGGGCATGCAAAAGGTTAGATCCGAGCTCCAAAGGTTTATGTTCCATAGGAAAAGAAAATTGTTTCTAGGATTGTGACTCTCTTTCATGGTTACCTGACTGATATCCACAGACAGTGTGGTCATACGTAAAGGGGGACATCACTATCTAAGGGTGGAACTGTTGAAGTCAAATGATTGGATGAAGTAAATCAAACTGATTAATATTGTTTTACCGTGTGATTGCGATCAGTACGATATGTGTTATGACGAAATTGCACGGTAAATAATGCACACACACATTTACACGAACACATACACTTGTAATTAGTTCATATTAAAAATTGTTCCAACACATACTTAATTATGATCAAATGTAGCAGAGTTAATAGTTAAATATAGTAATGTTATAAGCACTTTATTGAGATCAAAGGTTCAGGTTACAGGAAACACATGTTTGGTATCATTCTAATCCCCTATTTATCCGTAGACGTCCGGTTCTATCGACTAAGATATCGCTCCTTGCGTATGCAAGTTATGAAATATAGGGAATAAATTTTCAGAATGGTATTGTGTGCGTAATTTAAATAGACCAGTTTGAACTAGCTTTTCGGCGGTAACATTAGTATGCATCTGTTGGAGAGCTGACCCCCACACTTGGAGGGTATTGTTTGAACTGACCTTTGACCTGCATTATACTGGACTGTCCTGAAGCTTGAACCTGTGGAAACATGCCAAATCATCTGTATTGTACTCAATGTAACTTCAACTGTATATAAGCTGGGGCTCTGGGACCAACAGTCTTTTGACCACAGACTTCAGGATTGAATGACCGTATGCTGGATCCAGAGCGCCCCTGTATGTAATCGGCTGTACTTATATTATTGAATTATTATTCTTTTGCTTGTGCTAATAAATTGCATTGTGAGTTGGAACCACAACAATCGAAGCAGACAATGTTTATTGGTAAGCGATGAAATAATTTTGATAGAAATAATAAAGGGAAGAGGACAGCTGAGATGTTAAGAGAGGGGAGGAGGAGGTAAGTAGGAAGGGGGTTGTACAATGTGTGCATAGAGGGGTGGTGAGAGTGAAGAAGACATGTGAGAATAGAAGGATATGAGTAGCTGAATCTGCCAGTACAGAGCAGAGAAGGGGTGGTAGTAAATAAGGAGAATGCTAAACAATAGTGACAGAGGGAATAACTGTGATGTAATTGGAAAGGACAATAAAAAAACACTTAACTTTAATATTAAATGATATACAAAAAAATAGCAACCAGTCACTGCTGCCTTCTTACTGCCTCCCTTTACTATCTGTAAACCAGCAACATTTCGTTCAGTAATTTTTCGCAGGTGGCTTTAAAGGTCAAAGAGTTAACCAATGCAAGTTTATTCCAATTGTAACAATGTTCATGCATACAGATGTCTTTTTGGATTTTCTGACTCACCGTAGGCGTTTCCTTCTCCATCTAAAAAGTAGTATACAAGCAAGTCTTGCCTGCAAGGATTTCTACCGTAAATAAAGACTTTTAAATCGGGCCTGTTCTTTATACAAACCCATCTTAAAAAGCACATGTAATGACCCCTGGGAAATCAGAACATGACATAAGTGGGGCTACATTTTCTAAAAATCTTGAACTTCTGCACTGGGGAATTGAAGACCAGGGTTATCCAAGATTTAAATCTTTCAATCTGTAATTAGTCTCAGATGGGCTCAGCTTGAATAGCTAAAACATTTTCATCTTTAACATAATTGTACCTTACAAATGACAGATTTTACAGATCACTTTATTGACATGGTGAGGACACTGAATGAAGTAGAAGGCCAATATACATTGTGTCATACTCTTTTCATGCTATTTCTGACAAATATTAAACTCACATAAATGAAGCAGAAAGTGTGCGGTATAAGTTTAAAATGCTAAATGCTCTTTGAAACAGTTTTACAAATGGCTTTCCTTCCAAAATATATGTGTAAACCAATCCCTGGTCTTACTATGTGAAACATAGATTTCATTACAGAGTTTTTCAGATAAATAACAATATAAACAACCACAGCATTGCCTACAAGATAAAATAAACATAGCTTCTAGAATCTTCCATAACCATAGAATACAGTGCACATATATATATATATATGTGTGTGTGTGTGTGTGTGTGTGTGTGTGTGTGAGAGAGAGAGTTCGCATTTCAACATTGTAGCAACGTTATAGCATTATCATACATGATTGCGAGGGGTGAACAAAAGTATTCGGGCTCTGTCCATTACATAAATAGGGACTGTAAGGACATTGCTGGTCCCCCTTTTGCAGCGATAACATCTCCACTCTTCTAGGAAGGCTTTCCACAAGATGTTGGAGTGTTTTTGTGGGAATTTGTGCCCATTCTTTCTGTAGAGAATTTATGAGGTCAGGCACTGATGTTGGAAAAGAAGGCCTGGCTCCGATCCAGTTCATCCCAAAGGTGTTCGATTGGGTTGAGGTCAGGGCTCTGTGCGGGCCAGTCAAGTTCTTCCACACCGAACTCATCAAACCATGTCTTTGAAGTCCTTGCTTTGTGCACTGGGGCACAGTCATGTTGGAATAGAAAACAGCCTTCCCCAAACTGTTGCCACAAAGTTGGAAGCATAGCATTGTCTAAAATGACTTGGTATGCTGAAGCATTAAGATTGCCCTTCACTGGAGATAATGGACCTAGCCCAAACCCTGAAAAATGGCACCATACCATTATCCCTCCGCCACCAAACTTCACAGTTGGCATAATGCAGTCAGGCAGGTAACTATATCTCGGCATCCGCCATACCCAGACTCTTCCAAACAGAGGCGTTAATCCCTAACTCCACAGAACACGTATACACTGCTCCACAGTCCAATGTCGATGTGCTTTACACCACTCCATCCGACGCTTGGCATTGGTCTTCGTGATGTGAGGCTTGCATGCAGATGCTCAACCATGGAAACCCATTACCATTAAGCTCTCATCACATAATTTTTGTGCTTACATTAATGCCAGTGGAATTTCGGAACTCTTTAGCTATGGTATCAGCAGAGAGATGGTGACTTTTATTCACCATGCGTCTTAGCAGTCACTGACCCCGCTTTGTGATTTTACCTGGTCTTCCGTTTCATGGCTCAGTTGCTGTTGTTCCTAAACGCTTCCACTTTACAATAATATCACTTATAGCAGGGATGAAATTTCACGAACCATGTTATTGCAAAGATGGCATCCTATCACAGTACCACGCATGAAGTCACTGAGCTCTTCAGAACAAGCCATTTTGTATCACAAATATTTGTAAATGGTGACTGCATGGTTAGATGCTTGATTTTATACACCTCTGGCAACTGGTCTGATTGAAACACCTAAATCCAATCATTAACAGGTGTGGCCAAATACTTTTGTCCATATAGTTTACCTCCAAGTAACAGGACACTGTTCCACCTTTGTGCCCTGGGATTCTGGGGGAACCAACAGCTAGAAAAGTATATATTTTTATGTCCACATTCTCGTGAGACACGAGGTGCAGGCTGGTTGAGGTGAAATTAACCCTTTTGCAGCACCCACACAAGTCCTGACTGCAGGGACAGTCAGAAAGGTATTTATCGATTCATGCTGCTCTCTCAATTCAACCACCACCATTCTCCTTTTTACATATTGGGGGATAGATGTCTGCTTCTCACAAGAAAGGTCCATGTCTATACAGATTTACAGCTTAGAATCATCTACAATTTTCAAGAACACATCTATTTATAACTGACTCAAGAAAAAGTCTGTGCATGCCAAGCATGGCCATTTTAAGTGAAACTTTGCATTTTCTTGTTAAGGTGTATGGGTTCGCAAGTCAGGGGAGGTCAAAGCTGTGTTGGCGAGCAAGTCATGGGAGGGTTCAGCTGTATTGGTTCGTAAGTCAGGGGAGGGCATAGGTATGTGGGTGCACAAGTCATGGGAGGGTTCATGTGTATGGATTCGCAAGTCAGGAGAGGACACAGGAGTGTTCATGCGCAAGTCATGGGAGGGCACAGGTGTGTGGGTGCGCAAGTTAGGGGAGGGCAGTGTTGACCACCTCTGTTGCAATTTTCGGACACTCCCCTTTACCCCAGGGGTCGACAAAGCTTCCCCTGGAGGAATGATTCCCCTGGTTTGAGTTGGAACGGCAGCAGTATTACGGCACAGAGCATATAAGTAAAACAAAAATTCCTAGAAAGGATGTTTTGCCTCATTTTGAGATCCGAATCTGGCACGCGACATCAAGCCACAACTTGTTGTCTCTTGGATCCCCAACATCGGATCTTGTCAGATTTCAACCAATCCGAACTGCTTATCTCTAATTGTAAATAACTATAAATACATCTGGGGTAGGGGTAGTGGTAGTGGTGGGGTTGGTGGATTAGACGTCAGATTACTCAGTTTTGATCTTGGACACAACCAGGATTTCATAAATTACAAGTTTTGTAGAACACACAAATAATTCTTGCCAATATCTCACTATATACTGAAAATACTGCATGCTTAAAAGAGTTACATGACCTTAGACCACCACCTAGTGGAAAAGAAAAACACACTTTTAAAACATAACTCTGCAAGTAAAACCAATGCACATAGAAAGATACAATGAAGCTTATTTATTAATGTGTAAACATGTGATAACACGAATATCATTCAGCAAATGCACCTGTTTTTTTTCTTGTAACAGCATGGATTTGAGACCAAAATGGCAGTATTTGCAAGTGTACAAAAGTGTACTCCGCCTTATAAATAAAACACAATCAGAGAGGCTGGCTGGCCAACATCCTATGTTTACTTCTCAGCTGGCAGACGCAGTCATGCAGTGTGTGGCCACATACAATAATTTGGAATGACAGTGTCATATTGAGTAGACAGCTGATAGCACACTGATGGTGAATGGCACTGGCCATTCACCATTAGATTAGTGGGAGGTCTCTATACATTGACTGGTGAATAGCTGGAACTATCCAACAATCAGAGTGCAGGATGCTGTGACATGGCATGCACAGCGCACTGGGAGACATCAAGGAACTGCAGGAGGGACAAGTAATTTAATTATGTTGTACCCTCAGATCTGAGGTCTGAATTTTTTATTAATACATAGTTTAAGAAGGGGGTATATAATACCACCAGAGATCTGGGGTCTGATTTTTTAATTATTACATAGTCTAGGGAGGTAGGGGATGGGTGTATAATGCCACCAGAAATCTGAGCCAGATTACGGAACTGAAATCCGCCATAGCAACACTCTGGAACTGTTCGTGGGAACTCAACTCTAGCACCTGTGACCAGGCACATGGAACTGGAACCCACTACTAAGAACTCAGAATGCGTACACATGAAAACTCAGACTAGAATAAACTGGAACTGGAGACAGGAACTGAGAATTCAGAACTGTGACTAGGAATGGAGGACTCAGGACTGAAGATGCAAAGGTATTGTTGAGGTATGAGCATTCTTGAGTTATGCAGAATTCTTGCAGGAAGATGAACAGTTTGGAAAATGCAAGGTATTTGAAGACAGTTGAGCACTTTGGGAAGTGCAGGATTTTTTGCAGAAAGATGTGTACCTTGGAAATGCAGAATACTTGTAGAGAGATGATCACTGCATAATGCAGAAAGATGATTGCTTGTAAATGCAGGGTATACAGGAACAGAGCTAGAACAACTGGAGCCTGGAGTCAAAAAGTATCCTCAGGACAGATAGTGTGTTTTTCTGGCAATGATCAGATCTCAGCAGCAGTGGCCCCTACTCCGATAAATGAAGCATCAACTTCCAAGACAAACGGACAGATTAAATTTGTCTCAGGATCAGAAATTAATGCTTGTTTCAGAAGACAAAAAGTAGTTTGGGCTTCTTCAGACCATTTAGCCGGATTGGCCACTGATCTGGTGAGGGACGTTATTGGTGCTGACCACAATAGATTAGCCACAAACAAATTTTCGGTAATAGGTAGCGAAACCCAGGAATCACTGTACCACCTTTAGTGTAAAGGGTTGAGGCCAATTAAGAATAGCTTGCACCTTCTCTGAATCCATACGAGTTCAGTCCCCAAAAAAGTTGCATTTTTCTAATTTACAGTATAACTGATTCTTTCTGAGATGGCAGAGAACCTCTTTAACATATCTGCGATGGGACCGGATGTCGGAGGAGAAAATGCGGATATCATCCAAATATACCACAACAGTATGGGTCAGTAAGTCTTGAAAAATTAAATTTATGAAAATTTGAAAAGGCTAAGAAGTGGTTGGCAGGAATGCTGCAGGGGACCAGGAGGGACCTGGATCGCCGTGAGATGACAGCGGCAAACATGATAAGTGTGACCCGATGTGTGACAGTTAAACATCAGTCAATGAGAACCTGGTGCCCCACAATTAATCAGAGCAAATCCTCTGCACAGCACTCGAGGTATGAATTGGATTCCTATTGGCCGACAAGCAGCATTCAATTCTGATATATATATATATATTGTGGCAAGAGCCCGCTACTGCAGAAGCACACGCATACAACTTCTTCCTTTTTATGGTTCTTTATTGTCAGGATGGCAATAATGTTTTGACACCGTATACTTGCACAGCAATTATGGAGACCCTCAACGCTTACTATACATAGTCCAGCTCTCTGTCCAGATCAGCCAGCTAGCCCAGCATTGATCTCTCTGAACAATGAAACAAGCAGGGTTTTATACCTGACACTCCTCCCACAGGCCTAGCTTGATGGACAGGTGACACACCCACCTTCTCTTTAAAAGAAAACGCCCATCCCTGGCTCTGTTTAGACTATCAGACCCACCCTGACTGTTTGCTGAGAGGAAGCAGCTTTTAAATCATGTAAGTAAACCAATTTTAAACTACACATATGTTTTTACCTGGTTTAATCTCCACCTAGGTACATAACTGTGCCAACGTAAAGTTGGCAAT